>NW_005187830.1:13670-24373 GCF_000239375.1 Pundamilia nyererei | reverse complement strand
CACACACACACACACACACACACACACACACACACACAAACACACACATGCCTGGCTTTGTGGCCGTGGAATGTGTTGTCACATTTGGTTGCTCAGGGTAAGATAAGCTTATTATTAGTTTACAGCGTGCAGTTAAACTGGCAGAAACAGATTCCCGAATATCCAGTTGATTCTGTAAAATCAACAGTCTACATCTATTGTTACTGTTTGACATTAATTTATGACTTTTTACAAAAATAGAATGATTCCTTTAATGAAAGGAGGAAGCTAAATTGTAAGTCGTTTACCTGGTTCAGAATTAAAGTGCACTGCCAGAGCTCAATGCTTCGTGTTTGTGATAAGGATACTGATGGGCTCGGTGAAATATCCGAACAGGGCCTTCACATTTTGTTCACTCGCCTCCTAAGATGCTTTTTTCTTTAATATTTTTAAAAGTCCAGTATTTCCATTCCTGTGTAAATGCTGCAAACTAGGGCTGGGCCATATCATACCGTTCACGGTAACACCGGTGTAATGTTGGGTAACGATAAGAAAATGAAATATTGCGATAGAATATGGGTAAAACGCGCATGTGCAGTGCCTTTGTTTATATACGCACATGCCGTTTTCGTGATTTGTTTCTGATTTCCTGTTTTACTTTGAAAGTTCTTGTCTCATGTCAGCGTGTTCAGTTTTACCGCTCCCCTGTCTCGTTAGCCTAATTTCTCCCAGCTGTGTCTCCCTCCTGTTGCCCATTCCCTGATTACTCCCCTGTGTATTTAAGTTTTCCTGTGTTCTCTGTTGTGTTGTACTTTCTCCATGCTGTGTGTTTGTCATGTTCCAGGTTTCCAGCACCTCTGTTTGTGAGTTTTGTCCTGTTTTTGTGAGTCTTATCTTGAGGAGTTTTTCCAGCAATAAAGCTGCGTTTTCTGTTTAAGTCTCTGACAGTCCTGCGTTATGGGTCCTTTCTCCTGCCTGCCTGCCTGCCACACAGCCCACCATGAAATGTTTACTGTAATGTTTATCATTAAATGGTATTTGTTTGCCTTATTTTTTTTTTTTTACGCACTGTTCCTTTAATACATGGTAATTGTGCACAGGGGGAGCGGTCGGGATCAGCTCTGTGGAGTAATGGCGGCTTTAACTAGCTGTGGAGTCAAACAGTTTTCTTACCGTGTTGGGCAGTGTACAGGGACTGATTACTGTGAATTCAAGACTGTCGAAATAAATGTCTACATGTTTGTTTTCAACTACATCGGACTTTGTGGATTATTTTCAAATGCACAAGGACACGTGTACGGCCTGACTATCAGCTAACGCTTCCACTGTAGTAACCACCTCTAGTGAGGAAGGCCCCCTAGCAAGCCCATGGGTTTGAGAGATACCAGCTAGATATAACTGGGTTCATGTCACTGCATGGCTTGAGCTCTGGGACCAGTGTCCCTAGACATTGTGGAGTCCCTGGGTGGGGTGCTTGAAGGTGTTCCATTTGGTGACTCTGTGATCCTACTGGGAGACTTAAACACTAACCTGAGATCTGGAGGGGCTGGAATGCTGGACCAGCTCTTTATCATCTTGAAAGAATTTTGAGGGTGAATGAGAGTTTCCCCATGCAGTCTACATGTGTTGGGAGTATGGGTATCCAGCCCATTGACCTATAAAGAATGTAAACATAAAAAAGTCACATAACTAAATGGTATCAGGTCCGGTCAATAGCATTGTCTTGTTCTAACTGCTTCAGGCAATCTATCAGCCTCTTCCTGTAACCACTTCCTGGGTCTTGTTTCAGGGGCTTATGAGTATTTTTGTCACTGATTAGTGACAAAATTTTCTTATGATAGTCTTTCTGGTTTAGCAAAACTGTGCACCTACCCTCGTCTGCCAGAAAGACGATAATGTTGTTATTCCGAAGGATTTGAAACTTTGGTCTGTAGTTGCTCTGCTTCCACGTCTGCAATGTTCAATTTCAATTCTATTTCTATAGCGCCAAATCACAACAACAGTCTCCTCAAGGCGCTTTATATTTTAAGGTAGACTCTACGAGAAAAACCCAACAATCATATGACCCCCTATGAGCAAGCACTTTGGCGACAGTGGGAAGGAAAAACTCCCTTTTAACAGGAAGAAATCTCCGGCAGAACCAGGCTCAGGGAGGGGCGGGGCCATCTGTTGTGATTGGTTGGGGTGAGAGAAAGAAGACAGGATAAAGACATGCTGTGGAAGAGAGACAGAGGTTAATAACAGATATGATTCAATGCAGAGAGGTCTGTGAACACATAGTGAGTGAGAAAGGTGACTGAAGAAGAAATGCTATCCGGTTGTTCAGTCTGACGTCACTAGCTGTGTCTGGGTCTAAACTCCGCTGCAGGTCCATATATCAAACGATCACTGTGGCATTACTGAGAGTTGAAAAACTGTCTAAAGTCTTTCATCTTTAATAAAATGATCAGCGTTCTGCTCTACCAGGTGTAACAATTGAGTTTAACATCCAGGCATCCATGAAAACGGAATTTATGACATTTAATGGAGTTAGAAGTTAGCAGGGAGTTAGCTCGCTAGCTTCTATCTAAATACAATATAGCATGTCCTGACTGCGGGGTTTTGGAAACAAATTAAAACGTACAGCTCTGTTATCACTTCCAGCATAAATGAAGACAGAAAACTAAACAGCAGTGACGCTTGTAGGGTTACTGAAGTTTGGCTAGCTGGTATATAATGATGTGCTACGTGACCGTTAGCGACACAGCTATGTTAGCATAATATAAACAAGCTAACTTTTTTCCACTCGATAAAAGTTAACGTGAGTGTTCTCGGTGGTCAGGAACAAATATAATCGCATGGCAGGATGCTGTAAAAGGACCAAACTTCAGCCAGGAGAACAACTGAGATAATCCATCCACAATACGAGGTTAGTCATTCATATACTGTTGGGCTGGGCTGTAGTTACATCCTAAGGTTTTAAAAACTGAGCTTAAATAAATGATTAGCGGTAATAAAAGCCGAGGGAGGTCAACAGTGATCACTGACTGTTTTAGGAGCTTTTTGAGATCAAATAGAAGAAAATACATAACATTAAACATGTTAACAACACAAAAGCCATATTAAACGCAGACTACTTTAGACCCGGAAGTAGGATTCGTCGCGTCATCACTGAACAACCGGATTAAGTACTTAGTAGTTAATATAACACCCATGTTCTTGTATGCATGCCTGACAACATTGGGTCATGAGACGACAGCTGGTCTCTTGGGGGGATCTCCCTCCAGATCGGGGGCAAGACATCACTAAGCACCTGTACAGTCAGAGCTGCAAACTGGTGGCATCAGATAAACTGAAACATAATGTGTTCTATTGGATTTAGGTCAAGTAAGAGTGGGAGCTAGTCCAGTTGTATCAAGTCCTTCATCCTTCGGGAACTGCACTGACTTTAGTCAGTGGATCCAAAGATTTCATCCTAATACCTAATAGTCAGGATGCCATTGTCTAGCCTGTCACTGTGTTCCTCGATGGATATGTCTCTCCAGACCATCAGTGATCCAGCGCAAAACCGACCATGCTGAACATTGTTACAGGCAGCATAATGTTCTCTGCTGCTTCTTCAGACCTTTTCACATGTGTCACATGTGTACTGGGGGAATTTGCTCTCATCTCCACCAGCTGCATGTGAAAATCACATGCAGCTGGTGGTGTTTCTGCCACTTCTGTTATTCTATGGCAAATGCTACCCAGGATCCACAATGCTGGGCAGTGAGAACCTCAGGCCACCTTCATGAAGTCTATTTCTGATTGTTTGGTCAGAGACATTCATACTAGTGGCCTACTGGAGGTCATTGTGGTCCCTGGCTCAGCTCATTACTGAGGAAGGCCAGCAGCGGCCTCCATTCCAGGTTATTTTTCATCAGGATAATGCAAAAGTGCAGCTGCTTCTGGGCCTTCTTGACCAGGGCATTGGTATTGTGGGTCCAGGTGAGATCGGAGATGTGGGTTACCAGAAACCTTAAGGGCGAGACAGATTCCACCCGTTATTTTCTGAGCAACAACAGGACAAGTTCTCTACCTCCACCCTGTAAGCTGTCTCACCACGACTAGAGATAAGCCCAACCACAGTGGTCTCCTTGGGATGGTTGGCGATGACGTTGGTTGGTTGGGTTGATGTTGTTGCATTCAGTGCATACAGTGCTAAGCTGGGAACGTAGTCCTGTGGGGATCCGGAGCTGAGTGATAGTGGGGAGCGGGGTGCGGGAGTGTGACTGATAGAGGTTGGTTTGTGAGGAAATCTTTGATCCAGTAGCAGGTGGCAGGGGGGATCTGAAGGCGCTCTAGTTTAGTGGTATTATGGTGTTGAACGCTGGGGTGTAGTCCACATAGAGCCCTATGTACCTTTTGTTGTT
This sequence comes from Pundamilia nyererei, assembly GCF_000239375.1. Classification (NCBI taxonomy): domain Eukaryota; kingdom Metazoa; phylum Chordata; class Actinopteri; order Cichliformes; family Cichlidae; genus Pundamilia; species Pundamilia nyererei. The sequence continues at coordinate 20,003 of NW_005187830.1, read as the reverse complement.
CTCCAGATGGCTCAGCACTCTGTGAATGGTGATAGTGATGCCATCCTCTGTGGAGCGAGGAGGGTAGACAGTCTCTGCTGAGACAGATGTGAAAGCTATTGAACTGTAGTCATTGAGTCTGTCTATACAAGTCTTTTTGGGGATGGGAATGATACTGGAGGCCTTCAGACAGATGGGAATGGTGCCATAAGTCAGAGATAGGTTGAACAGCCTGGTGAGGATCCCTGCCAGTTGGCAGGCTTTAACCACAGCCCCTGGGATGCCGTCTGGATCGGCAGCTGTCCTGGAGTTCACTGTTCTCCGTCTCCTCCTGACTCCTGTGATTAGCTGTGTCACCCACTGCCGACCTGTCCAGGGTGTACCCTACCTGTCGACCCATGGTAGTTGAATAGCCTTCAGCCCCACCATGACCCTGATATAGATAAACGGAAGAGAATGGATGGATGGGTCATGTTTACCAAAGTGTAGCGCCCTGTCTTCTTTTAACAACAGCCGGTAAACATCCAGGAAATGAGGAGACTAGTTGCTACACTTAATCACACAAGATTGGGAAAATATTCCTCTCTTAAGGACTCAGCTGCTAAATAATCCCGGATCTTCTTTGTTGCAGTTTTTTCTTTCATGACATGCCAAATGTTTTCAGTTTGCTACAGTTGTGTAGCACAGATCAATGCTTTCATATAGATTTTTTGATTTATTCATCAAAAATAACGATAAAAATGCAAATATTTCATTATGAACTCTAATCCTATTAGCAGAATTACATGAATATAAAAATAAATTAACTAATAAATTGTGGTGTGATTTAACTGCAGTGAATTCACTTCAGCTTTTATGTACACTCTAATGACTCAACAATTATTTAGATGTGGAAATATAAATTAATGCAGAACAACTTAGCACACCTATCACACAGCAGCTACAAGCATGGTGTGTAATATAGTTACGAGAGCCTTTAGATTTGCACAGCATGATCGCAACACTGTTTATCAGATACCAGTTCAGACTAATGAGCTACTTATCAAAGAGAGCCTGTCACATCCTCCTCACCTGCCCACTCCACAGTCTGTTCAGAGAACCTGAAATATTATTTGGATGAACTATTACAGTGGAGCCTGAATCACAAAACAAATCGCATCTATGTCAGTGCCTGGTTTAGGCCCTTACCTCCACACGGCCTGCGTCGCCAGCCGTGACAGCTTTTGTGTTTACGTGTAGACTAGGAAAATGGAGATTTATTCACGCAACGTCAAAGGCGTGCGCCGTTTTTGATGTCACGCTGTGCGCCACGTTATTGTTTACATGAGATGAATTTCTACAATGGCAGATACAAAATACTGTCACTTGAAATCTCACTATCTGCAGTTTTTACATGCTTACATATACACACACAGTTAATGTCCCTCCATTTAGAAAGACCGAGGATCAGAGTGAACACAGATGCTCTCACAACCCTAATGATAGTTATATAAGAGCAGATGCTGCTGGTGCAGTAAGCTGTACGTTGTACGTCCAATGGATGATGACCTGATTAGTCGACTATCACAATAATCGTTTGTGGCAGCCCTACACCAGAGTAAGACAAACACTCTAACACGTTTCACTTGTGGACAATATAGTTTAGTTCATTTCTGGATTCCTCTGCCGGTCTAACTCCCCTTTCTTCTCTCATGGATCTTGCCTGGTTTCTTGCTTTCTGCTCCCCTTTCCCAGCAAGCTCAGTCTCTCGCCCAAGTTGATGTATTTCTCCTGATTGAATAGCTTTCTAACTGATTTTGTGCCTCGCTGTCCTGTCCAGATCTAGCACTTGAGTCCACTTGTTCTTAGCTCAGTAAATCATAAGTCTTCCGTTCTACTTATTCAGACATCAGGATTTTTTTCTTAAGTATTTTTATTCATCTTTTCATGCCTAAAGATGAATAAAAATACTAATAAAAAAAATCCTGACTGAGGTCACAATGTGTGTTACGGTTAAGTAGCATTTTCAGGTATCTGTACTTCAGTTATTTTGCTACTGTTCTGGTGGATACAGCATCGTCTGTGCAGAAATTAATCTAGTATACCGGACCATCAATGTTCTCTCCGTGGTCATCACAAAGCACCTCCCATGTGGTTTTTACTGCTTCTCTGTATACTAAAAGTTTATACACTGGGAGAAAGCACATCTGATCTTCCCAGGGACAGAAGGGGAGACAAGCTGTGTGCATGATGTATAAGTCCAGTGTTTCTGCCGGGGTATGTAACATACTGGGTAAGTGAGGGTAAAGTGGAGTCCACAGATGTGTGATCAAAGTCAGTTGCATTCAATTTATATCCAGTAAAATTTAAAATAGTCAGTTGGCACAAGTTATGTATTTTAATTTACTGAATATATGGGTCTGAGTGTTGCTCACTCAGAAATATCACATTATTCTCAGTAGTATGCATTCACAAGTAACAAGTTATCCTAACTCAGCTATTTTAGTAAACTGTATTTATGGTTTTTGAGGCAATGAGTACACATTTATAAGTACTGGCAAATCAATGAGATGTTTTTAGTGCACAGTAAACAGTTCCAAAGTAACACATAACTGTAATCACATTACATTTAGCAGTAACATGTTGTTGTAGTAAATTCAGTATGTTACAGTTACAGTTACAGTGATGTTTCTTCTATTATCTGCACACCAGGTTGCCAGAAAGGGAAACAAAGAGGCACTTAATGAAAGTGGTTAGCTTTTCAGGAATGGCAATAAGGACGTTACTCTTCTTTTTATTGAACAAAAGAACAAGAACACAATGGTAAAGTGCACACCTGCAGTAATGACAGCATTATGCTGTCATTACTGCATTATGCACAAACTCACATCTACGTCGGCATTTTGTTGCCTGTCCTGTTGATGGATGTAAAAACAGTACATGCAGAAGACCATCCTCTCTGAATGTATAATCTTTATAGAAATGATGACAATTAATTTGTTGACTTTTGTTCTGACAGACATGATTGTGAGATGTATGGATGTAGAAATAAATAGATTTCTTATGTGGGCAAATTATTTTTTTAAAAACTAATTTGTGCCTTTTTTCATTGAGCACTTGAGCCCAAAATCTTTTGTAAAATTAACAAGCTTATATCAAAACTACTGCAGTAACAACAAGACATTGGTCTGGGCTAAGGATTAATGTCCTGCTAATTGGCTGTAATGAAAGAAAATCCCTTCAGCCAGCTACTAAACTGTTCTGGGAAAAAACTATTCTGTAGAATGTTTAGCAACAGCATAATGTGCATAGTTTTAGTGACGCGTTTTGCTCACGTGTTTCTTTGCATGAAAATGTTGTAATATTGTTGCAGTATGTGTCACGGACCCGGCTCTGGGGACTCGGGGTCCGTGGGCAGTGGGGACTATGACTGTTGTTGTTGTTATTATTATTATTATTTGGTGTGTTGTCTGCACTGCCACTGTGCACATCTGTATGTAGGCAGGTATGTGTGTCTATTGCCTTTCTGCTGCGGCCAAGTTACAGGCACCTTCAGCCCTGGGGGCGTGGCCTAACTTGAGGGCTGGCCACACCCGAAGTCCTGGCCGCACACCTGCTCCTCATCTGGGCTCGTCGGGGGAGCTATTTAGATGAGCGATGGAGCTTCCTCCGACGCTGGATTATTGTGTTTGACTACATGTTAGTCTTCAAGCACAGTCAAGTGTGAGTGTATGCCTGCTGGGATAAGTGTGTAACGGCTGCCTTTATTGTTTTCCCCTCAGGAGGAGTGTGGGACGAGAAGGAGCAGTGAGCACGGGGAATGCAGGGACACTGGGGCAGAGAGCACCACACGGGGACTTTTGGGAAGAAGACACTACACGGGAGTCTGGGAAACTGGGGGTTTATTGTTGTTTACTTCACCACCTTGTAAATAAACACTGTTGCACTGAAGAGTCCGGCGTTTGGGTCCTATTTTCCCATCTCCCCACGGTCTGCCAGCCAGATTGTGACAGTATGTTCCATATTGTTGTAGCATGTTGTGTATTTGAAGATACAAGCAGGTCTTCGGAAGCTCCCCAGCACTGTATATCTGCAGTGAGAGATAAAAACTGAAGGACTCATGGGAGCTCATTTAGAGAAGAGCAGTCTTGCCTCTCTGTCATTCAGATTGGAGAATTGGCTGCACACTCACAGTGTTACACACTACAACAGCGCACACATTCTTCTCACTTCTACTTATTAGTTTGCATTTAAGTTTGTTCTTACATTAGGCTACTCGCCTGTTAGCGCAGGCAAGTCAATGAGAAGTGTCCCATTATCTGTTTATCCTCAGGCATGCCCACAGCAATTCCAACTGCTCTAGAGCCAGAGAAGCTCCGAGAAAATACATTAGCATCTATACAATGTCAAGGGTGCTGAGTGAAGAGAAATAATCTTGAGGTCTGGTGAAAGAATGCATCAGTATTCAATAAGTGTAATAAGAGGAACTAGATGCCAGAAACTGTCATCAAAGCCAATATTAATGGAAAGCAGGCCTAAACACTTACAATGATTACTCATGGTAAGTGGTAGCGGGGGAGGGGTGGAGGTGGATGTGGGTGTACCCTAATGGTCAAAAGGTTTAGAACACCTCCAGTTATTTATTGCAAGTCGTTCGAGTGCAATGAACAGCTTTAAATGGTACAAAGGTAAGTGGTGAACTGCCAGAGGTTAAAAAAAGGTAAGGTTACCTAAAAACAAATAATATACAGGTGTTCCAGCTGTTCTGGATTAATTACAACCCCCTCTGTCTGCATAAAAGCAGTGCTGGAGCACACTGTGGTACCAGACCTTCATGAGTGTGACCAAGTGGTCGGCGGGGTTATAAACCAAATAATAAACTTGACAACGCCACCTAGGGGAATTGCACCCCCAGGAAATATATTTAAGAATAATAGATAAAAGGAATAAAAGGAGTCGGCACAGATTCAAGGATGCACACTGAGGCAGGTTGGCTTCCAATATCAAAACAGTTTTATTTATAGAAAAATAAATAAAATATTAAAAATCAAGATGTAGCGTCATTGTTGACAGCGTCCTACAGTAAAAATAAAACAATCGTGGAACTTGGACTTACCAGCAGCCATGGAACCCAAAGAAAATCACACAAAAAGAATCACTGCAACCCACCCAGTGCTGTACAAAAGAAAGTGTGAAAACGACCCACCACCTGAGGTCCCAGGGCCACTGGCTCGTCCTCCGTTCACTGAAATAAAACACAGAAAAATATGTTAAAAGGATAAAAGGACACTGAGCGTCAGGCTCGCTACAGATCATAAAAAAAACTAAAACACACTTTAATAACTTTAATAAAAGAAATCACACACACACACGCACACACAGGAAAGGCTTATACCCCACGGGTCAAACTACCACTCGTGCTGGTAATAATTATTCTCAGGCGTAGGCCGGTCTGGCTCCCCACCGGCTGAGACCGGCAACCCAAGCGATTTGGAGTCCCAGCACGACACTCGGGCAGAGAATTACTTCAGCCCGATCACAGAAGCGTGGGTACGAGCAACAGTCCAAAATAAAATAGAACACCAGGCGAACCAAATAAAGGTCAGCCTACTTAATAAAAACAAGACAGCAGACTCCACCAAGGAGGAGTTCACAACAGCGGCTGAGAAGGCAGTTCACTCTTCCAATTTAGGTTGGGCGATTTGCCATGGAGAGGTGAGTACAGCAGTGAAACCCTGAAACAACAGATACATGTAACCTTAAACTCTTATAGCTATGAATGCTAATAAAAGTAGTTCTAACGGCTTACCCCAGGACCGGAGGCACTATATCTCATTGGTGGGGATAACACAAACACCTCTCTCCGCAATGGCAGAATAAAACAGACTGCTGCGCTACAACAGGCCGAAAAAAGTATATTAACACAAATTCCAGTATTCGGAGGGAATCGGAGGTTAAGCGAGAGCATACCTGTAGCTGTCATATAATCGGCTCTTGCTGATCAGTCCGTCGCAGTACGCCAGCATTTACTGCTGTTTTGCGCTAAACGCACGGGAGGAAATAATCCAACAAAACATCGGCTTAGCTTTATACGGGCTAGCGCCACCCTGCAATCAATGTACAGGTGGGTTCCTGCGAGAGAGAGAAGAAAAAAACGGAAGGCGAGTAGCCCATCTGGCTACATGAGCATCAGTTGAACATTATTGTACTGCAGAAAGTAGTGTGTTGGTACAGAAATGGTGACAACAAGACAATTAACAATGGAAGAGAGACAGACCATAAACATAAATGTAGGTGTGTCCTACAGAGAAACTGCAAAGAAAGTCAAGGTGTCAGTGAGTCCAGTTTCCTTCATCATCCAAAGGCTCAGAAACA
>NW_005187830.1:11200-12500 GCF_000239375.1 Pundamilia nyererei | reverse complement strand
AGACAGAGTCTGGCTCAGATGCTGGCAGTTCTCGCTGCAGTCTGCCGGTAGCATCTCCTTTCAGGCCAGGATAGACGAATGTCACCGAGCAGTGACTCAGTTTGTGGTCAAAGGCTTTCTGCCTTGTTCAAAGAGAAGATATAAAACAAAGTTCTAAGCTAATCGAACTTGTGTTCTCCTTTTTTAAAAAGAATCGATAAGAGAATCGATAAAGAATCGAATCGTTAAACAGAATCGAAAATGGAATCGGAATCGTGGAAATCTTATCAATACCCATCCCTACTCAGCACTATTTTATGCAATAATATGGTCTCTTTCTTCCAAGCACATTCAAACTGTTTACATGCACACCACATCACAAACATAACTAAACAGAAACAAAACAAAAAGATAAAACCTCAGAGTTCAGATATAGCACACTTTTTGGAGACTTTTTTCCCTTGCTTTATTTCAGAAATTTTTATCCCACATTATCTCGCTGAATTACTGCATATTAGAAGTTAGGAATAACGAAACCCAATAGAATGACAGAATGAAGAGAAAGACAGACAGAGAGAGAGCCCTTCCCCTTTTTAATTGAGTGGGGTTCCCCTGACCCCTCTTCATCTGTGAAGTACAACCCAAGAGTTACATAACTTTGAGATTATTCCCAGATCTCCCTTACTGTCCTTTTTGTCAGGTTTATGGCTGAGGGCGACTCAGAAATACTGGCTTTGAGGCCAGTCTTAAAGTGGTGTGTAATACATTTAGTTGACAACCACATCTCACCAATTAGGGATTCTTCCAACTTTGGACAGTTTGCGCTGTCAAAAAGAGCCATAATCCATAATAATTACTAGGTGCACACCTGTTGCAGTTTACAAATCATGAGCCACAAAGCTGTGAAAATGGAACGTAACACTGGGACACATGGTGTGAAAAATCTGGCCAGACAGATACATTCTGTCAGGGTCTGGGTGGGTACCTGCAGGTCTCCAACAGCAGCCCCTCCTCCTTAGGCGGAGTTTGGTTGCTCCTCCCAGGCTGACCACCTGTGAGCAATTATTCCGGCAGTATATCAGACCGGCGCTCTCAACCATTCATCGCCTGCACTGGAAAAAATGGCCCTCCAAAAACAAGAAAAAAAAACTTAATACAAGTTATTTTTTGCTTGAAATAAGTGAAAAAATCTGCCAATGGAACAAGTGAAAATTCTCTTGACAAGATTTCTTAAAATAAGACAGTGAATCAAGCCTTACGAGATCTTGAAATTAGCTGGAAAAACTCATTCTTAGCTATATTTTACTAGTGTTGTGAAGTT
>NW_005187830.1:2395-3070 GCF_000239375.1 Pundamilia nyererei | reverse complement strand
TGTGATAATTTTTTCACCTCCTATGCACTGGCGGAGGAATTGCTAAAAAGGAAAATGGCACTTGTGGGCACGATTCGCCAGAATAAGGCTGAGATTCCACCTGTTTTGCGCCAGGCAAGAGGAAGGGAGGTTTATTCATCCACCTTTGCCTTTTCAACGAAGCACACGCTGGTCTCGTACATCCCACGACGGGGCAAGAATGTGCTCCTGCTCAGCACGAAGCATCGCAGTCCGGACGTCACCGACGGATGTAAAAGAAAGCCCGTAATCATTGATGATTACAACCGGTGCAAAGGCGGTGTCGACAACCTGGATCAGGTGGGTGTCATTACGCATCAGTTGTGCACAGTTTATTGATTCTTGCTATATGTATTATATTATATATTATTATATTCTTGTGTAAAATATACATAGGTTTTATGTTTTCGGGGTTTTTTTTGTTTTTCGTTTTTCGTTAGGTTGTTGCCACCTACACATGCCGGAGGCGGACAAATCGCTGGCCAATGGCCCTGTTCCACAACATGATAGACGTATCACTCTATAACGCCTATGTGCTGTGGATATCTGTGGATCCAACTTGGCAGCAGCAGAAATCCCACAGGAGGAGGCTATACATTGAGGAGGTGGGCGAAAGTTTAGTCAAGCCACACATGGTGAAAAGAGGGCGCCTTCCCC
>NW_005187830.1:0-1016 GCF_000239375.1 Pundamilia nyererei | reverse complement strand
ACCAAAACATTTAGAACTTTCGAAAGGAGTGTAATATGTACAAAAAATGAGCACTGTATAATACATTTTAACTTACTTCCAATGAAACGCGAATGCAAAGAACTCTGGGACAGTAGTGGCAGGCACGTGTCTACATGAACTTAAGATGTCCACCAGATCATTCACGACAGCCAGAAACGAAGTTCGTCTTCAATTTGCCTGACATTTCTTTGGCCCAAAAATCCTAAAAGGATGATTGATTGGTTTTTAAACCAAACAACTGTCTTTGTGCATTGCAAAATAACGTTAATTATTATAGGTTAATAAAAAAATAATTTACTTTATCCCCCACAGTTACGACAATTTAGCAGGCGCGTTTAACCATGGTAACGAGTTATTTTACGGCACAACTGCAGCCCGCGCTACCGAACCGAATGAAACATACCAGCTTCCAACATGATTTGGCGTTGCTTTATATGCTACATGTTTGTAGCATTGAGTCTGAGACAACTTTTGAGTCACATTAATACCATGCACAGCCGCAGCCCTGACTTTCGCGTGGTGTGTGGAATTGATGGCTGTCCGAGTGAGTACAGAGTATATAATTCCTTCTACTATCACGTAAAGCGGACACACGCGCGTCACTTTCTCGGAGTGGAAGCGAATGAGGAGGATGGATCAACCCGCCACGGTTTACCTGGAGCAGGTGAAAGGACGGCCCCAATCAACCAAACTAACGCCAGTTCTTCAGTAACTGACAGTGATGCCGGTAACGCGTTGCTTAGTAACGCGTTACTCCGAATATGACCACTTTTTCAGTAACGACTAATCTAACGTGTTACTATTTCCATAACAGTAGTCAGATTAAAGTTACTTGTCCAAACCACTGTGCGTTACTATTTTTTTAAGCAAAAAGATTTGGTTTCTTCTTTTCATCTCAGCGGATGACAAACGCATACGTGTCGTGAAACGTCACATAAGCGACAGGTCACGTTTCCCGCTCACAAGCAGCCAGCGACGTAAAAACGTGTAAACAA
>NW_005187829.1:318260-320786 GCF_000239375.1 Pundamilia nyererei | reverse complement strand
TTTGCATCACTCTCTCTTAGATCATTGATGGTTAAAGTTGGGTTTTTCTCTTCAGAGATGTTGTACGTTACACGTTGTCCATCCACAGAGAGCTCACTCTGAACATAATTTCCCTTCCATTGGATAGTGAACCATTTTCTGCTTGAACTCAGATGTTGATGTAAGCAGTGCAGATCCACTGATGAACCTTTGAGAGCACAGATCCTGGTTTCTCTTCCATTAACACCTTTAACAGAAACTTTTACTAGCAAATGTACTTATTGTCTTATCACAATTAACTGTGTTTTTTGTTCTTCCTACAAACCCAAATACCAAAAAGTTGGGACAGTATGGAAAACTGAGAAAAAATTAAAAGAAAATACTGATTTATAAATTTACTTTGATCTTTATTTCACTGCAGACGATATGAACACAAAATATTTCATGTTTTGTCCGGTCAACTTCCCTTCATTTGTAAATATACATTCTTTCCTGTCATTTGGACCTGCAACACATATCAAAAAAGGTTGAGGCAGGAGCAATTTTTGGCTCGTAATCAGGAAAATTGGTTAAATAATGATGTTATTTGAAAAAAGTGATGTCAACAGGTGATTGTAATTATGATTTGGTACAAAAACAGCATCCAAGAAAGGTCTAGTCCTTTAAGAGCAAAGATGTGCCAAGGATCGCCAGTTTGCCAACAAACAGTCTTGGACAAGTTACTTGAAAAACGTAATTAGTAACTAATTACTGAATACTTCTCTTTTGAAATGTGTTGCAAGAACCAAAATTGGAATGTGTTTTTATTTTGACAAAAATGATCAAATTAATGAGTAACACATTAAATAATGCTCTGTTGTATCGTTTTCAATATAATACACAGCAAAGACAATTTAACAAAGTACTGTTTTCAGTTTGATTTTAATTAACATACCGTCCCAACTTTTTCTTATTTCAATTATTTTAGAATGTAAATTTAGTTTTTTCTATGTTTTTAATAAGGATGTATAAATGATTACTCATACCTGAAATGTAGAAGATGAAACAGACAAACACATTTTGAAAATGTGTCAGCAGCATGGTGGTCGGAGTCCAGCTTGCAAGCATAAAGCTGACAGTAGCAGACAATGAAAAGTAGACACAATTATCTCACAGGCTGTAACTGACGGAAAAATAGGAGGACTGACATGACTGTTTTATGTTCAGCGGTTTGGCACACAAAGCCCCTCTGTGCTAAACATGAACGCCCTTCCTCTTTGGTTCTTCTTTTGTCTGCAGGAAAAACAATATGGTTTAGCTGTCTTGCCCTGAACATTTTAGATGTTCAGGTAACTTTCAGTTAGTGTTTCTATTATTCCTCTACATTTATGTATATATGCTGTATATATTTATTATTTTTTCTAAAACTCTTCTGCTCAAACCTGATGGAGTGTAATAAAAATCATTTCACATTTGCCAAAAGTTAAATGATTCTCCTGTCAAAATGTTCATACAAACATTATTACAAGGCACATTTACAGCCTGTTAAATAATAATAATAATAATAATAATAATAATAATAATAATGATAATAATACTGACCATTTTGAAAACATCACCATTATAAGACACCCGTATAGCTTGTTCTGCTCTTCAGCAGTTTGTGGTCTGCTCACTGTAGGCTGCCATTATCACAGCTCATGATCTCAGCAGCAGTCTGTGCTGCTGAGATCATGGACATTTGGTTAGCGCTTGCAGGTTATGTTTTCAGTAATATTTTCCACTGAACCCTATTATTCTCTTAAAGTTAGCTATGACTAGAGTTCTCTCTGCTAGAAACTGATTGCAATCACATCAGTGCACATGAAAATGTGTGTGTGTGTTGCAGATGAAGTGCCATGCCAACACTACATTTAATGTTCTGTTTCATGTACATTACACTCATTCTGTTTTTCAGTGGTCTGAACCTTATTCGAGAAGCTGGGTGAGGAGTTTACAAGTGAAAAGCTTTTGTCTCTGCTTGTCACCACAACTAAATTCATTTGTAAATCAGGTTAGTTGTCTGTATACTGTAATCTGTATTTGTAATTGCCATATTTTGTAAATCCAAATTTTCAACACAGTTTATACACACACATACATACACATACACATATGTTTAAATATATACCAGTGGCAAAGGGAAGCGCTAAGTGGCAAAACTTACTAGTGACAATGTCCCAATAATACAGGAATAAACTATAAAATGAGGATACAATGAAAATGAAATGAATAATGAAATAAAAATCACTAACAGCAATGAAACATACATAGAGTGCTTCTGTGGTCACAACGGCCTGCCATGTTGTGGTTATTTGTTGATACTTGAGTGCAGAGCTTTTCTATATTATTCAGTTGGGTCAACTGAAACATTTTTTTATGCTGGTAATACCAGCGCATTCTGTTAAATTCAGAATTTAATTCAAAATCCTGCTCCTCACATACAAGGTCTTAAATAATCAGGCCCCGTCTTATCTTAACAACCTTGTATCACCCCATTAGAGCACTTCGCTCTCGCTCTGCAGGCCT
>NW_005187829.1:302977-306779 GCF_000239375.1 Pundamilia nyererei | reverse complement strand
TTTTCTCTTCAGACATGTTGTATGTTACACGTTGTCCATCCACAGCGAGCTCACTCTGAACATACTTATAACCATCCCAGTATATAGTGAACCATTTTCTGCTTGAAGTCAGATGTTGATATGAGCAGTGCAGATCCACTGGTGAACCTTTGAAAGCACAGATCCTGGTTTCTTCTCCAGTAACACCTTTAACAGAAGAGAGTTAAAAAAACCCCATTTATTATCTTATTAATATGTCTTTATTATTAACCACTTAATAATTTTTAGTACTCCACATTAGGAGCTAGTCCAAACTAAATTTTCTCATCTGTAAATTTTACAATATCTTTGTACTTAAGTTAATATTAACTAATGATTTTTACATAAGAACTCATAAATATTTTCAGATACCTGAAATGTAAAAGATGAGACCCACAAGCAGACGACCAGCATCTCTCAATTCCATTGTTGTTTTAGTCCAGCTTTTGAGTGTAAAGCTGACAGTCAAAGCTGAAACCAAAAAAAGACAAAGTAAGTCATCAGTCAAACTAAGCAGCACTCTTTGTCTGAGCAAAGGGTGAGGGGGGACTGCTGGTTCATATTCTTTTGTTTCACACATCGTGCATTTTATTGGTGATATGACCAGCATCTATTTAAAGAGGAGTTTGTTGAGAGGCTCGAGTGGTTATTTCTAGATGTGTTGCTGGTGAGCATGACAAAACCTCTGTATAAGAAGGAAGAAAGAATATATTCAAAGCTTTGAAAAACGATTGAAGGCTCGTGTGGTTGTCTTTTTTCCATCTGGTCCCCTTCACATTGCCTTGCTACCGCTACACTCCTCCCCGACCCTCAGAGCCAAACTTCACCCATGAGAGCTGACATTCTCAGAAATTACACTAAAAGATACTACTTGTTATGTTACTTTCATTTTACTCTGCAAAATGATCTGAAACACACTGTCGCATAATTACCATTTAACAGTGTAAACCTACAGGCTACAGCCCGACACACCAACACAAATAAAAAAAAACAATGAGGACACACATGATCTTTCTCTTAGCAAAGACACTTCAAATCAATCATCACAGTGACTGTACTGTCGAAACATGAACAGGTAGAAACGGAGGCTAAAGTGTGACTGCTCATCAGTTTGTTACCTGTTGAAGTACAGCAGCGGCTCACTGGGATCAGCTTTAACAATACTCTGGGTTCTTGTTAGCTTAGCATTAGCATGGTGTCAGTGAGGATGCTTGCAAAAAGTGGAAGTTGTGTTAGCAGTATGATGCAATTGTTTACGAACAGTTCCAAGATATTGGACAACTGTGATTCCCATTCCTACACATGACCTATTTCATTATATGTTCATCAAACACCTGACAGTGCTGACAGTGAGAGCAGAGCCAGATGACGCTGTTAGTCATTATTTTGTGATACAGACAAAAAGTTACCAGAACAGAAACAGCAGACACAATGGCTTTGATGTTTTCATTAGTGGCACCCAAGGCACACAAAGTAATGCAATTACCATGTCTGGCAGAGTTATCAAAAATAGCACCTTTTTTAAGAGGGTGATCAGTAAATGCACACACACGGGCTTTTGGACATAGCAGAATTTTTAAACAGTTTCCTTGTGTTTTGCAGGTGTTTTTTTTTTTTTTAACACAGGTACGTCATTACCAAATATCTTTAAATTGAAAAGCTTAAGAATTTATACTTAAGCTTTGCAGTTTCAAATAAATTGTTTATTTTTACTATATTTTATATTAAAATAAAGCGAGTGTAACCCACTGACAGATCTAGAAGTTGCAGAGTCTGTGCTGTGATGGTAGAGTAATATTACTGGAGGTGAAATCACCATGGTAACAAGCTTTTCTTTATTGAGCACACAGTGGCTCGATGGTGGAGTAGAGGTCAGCTGTGTGGTCTTCACTGAAGTGCAGTCTGCTGTAGTGATGATCATCCTGCCCTGCTGACTGAGCTGAGATATTTTCATCAATGCGGTCAAGGTTCATCTGAGGAGACGAGACAGTTATTATAAATTTATAATAAACTGCATCAAAAACTAACAGCTGGTTGTTTGTTATTGGTTACATTGTCACTTCAGTGACAGATCTTAAAATGGTAAATGACCTGTATTTGTATAGCGCTTTTCTAGTCCCTAAGGACCCCAAAGAGCTTTACACATCCAGTCATCCACCCATTCACACACTGGTGATGGCAAGCTACATTGTAGCCACAGCTGCCCTCGGGCGCACTGACAGAGGCGAGGCTGCCGAACACTGGTGCCACCGGGCCCTCTGACCACCAACAGTAGGCAACGGGTGAAGTGTCTTGCCCAACGACCGAGACTGTCCAAGCCGGGGCTCAAACCGGCAACCTTTCGATTACAAGGCGAACTCCCAACTCTTGAGCCACGATTGCCCCAAAAAACAACCTGTCTGACAAAGTGAAACAAGTTAAAATATCTCAGAAAACAACAGTCTAAAGAAAAAATGAGAAACAAAGTAATTTATATTAGTCAGGTCACAAAAGAACCCAGAACAAAATCTAAAGAACTGCATATCTCACTTGTCTCAATTAAGGTCAAAGTTCACGATTCATCAATAAGAAGCAGACTGGGCAAAAATGGCATCTGTCTGGGGCTGCTTTGCTGCTTCAGGATCTGGACAACTTGCTTCAATTAATTTAATCATGGATTCTGCTCATTACTAGAAAATCCTGAAGGAGAATGTTTTGCTATTGGTTTGTGGTGTGAAACTTAAGCATACATCTAAAGCTCAGAGGAAGAGAGTTCCAGAGTCTGGGGGCCACGGTGGCTAAAGCTCTGTCTCCCTTACTTCTCAGCCTCGTATTCTGTACAACAAGTAGGCCCTGACCACATGACCTCAGGGATCTGCTAGGGACAGGTTAGAAGTTCAATAATGTAAGCTAGTGTTTGTCCGTGAAGAACTCTAAAAGTCAGAACCAGAATCTTAAAATGGACTCTGAATTCAATAGGGAGTCAGTGCAGCTGTATTAACAACAGTATGAGAAGATTTGGTCAGAAGCCTTGTTGCAGTGTTTTGAACAACCTGCAGACGTTTCAGGGAGTTTTTGCTCAGACATATAAACAATGAATTACAGTAATCTAAACGTGGCGAAAAGAATGCATGAATAACAAGCTCCAGTTCAGTGTGTGGAATAAAAAAAACATTCAGAAGGAAAATGATCTGGTGTGGGGGGTAACACTGAAAAGAATGCTTGCTGGCGGACATATAACAAATGTAAGCTTTTTCCAGATAAATGATCATGTGAGAAAAAAGGACAGATGAGGGGAAGTTTGTCTAACACAGCAGAATTATTTGAATGTTGTTTTGCACCTGCTGCATTATATTTGAAGTTTCTCCTTTTTGAGACTGACTGGAAGTCCTCTTCTTTCTGTTTATTAAAAGGAATGAAAAATAAAATCCGGGATTTCAGAGCAGACTTTGAATGTATAGCTTTTGGACCAAACCAGGTGTTGCTTACCTAACACACCAGCAGACAGTGAGAAGTATTGAAACCAGCAGAGCTGCAGAAACTCCTGCGTGTAGCTGCTGTTTTTAATAGAAAAAGTTACCTTCTTATTATTATTTTTTATTTAGCCTAGTTGCTTTCTTTAAAATTTCCATATTCAAAAAGTGTTTGATTTCTGTGACTGAATTGTATTCTGTCACTGCTGAGTTTGGCTCAACAGTCAAAACGTCTGCCAGTCTTTAGCCTTTTTTGGCTAAAGAGGAGAAAATAGGATTTCAGCCATAGAGGAAAACACTGAAAAACCTTTAACTAGTATTTTGATTTATAT
>NW_005187829.1:272104-290893 GCF_000239375.1 Pundamilia nyererei | reverse complement strand
ATTGACGTAGGTGTGATATTTTGTCCTATAAAACCAGAACCCAATGTATTCTTGTCAGAGCAACCCATTCCGTATGCTGACGGTTGGTTGTTCTCCTGTGATAATAAAACTCATCGTTTGATTGCACTTTTCCGGAGTCTCCGTCGTTTGTTGTCTGGTCTAAAGTTGATCGATCTCGCAGCAAACACTACTGTTATACCCCCCTCGGAACTACCAAAAGTCTCCATACAGCTGTTATTCATACTACAAGAGTAGACAGTAAAAAAGTTTTAAAAAGGGTTTACAACTGATAATAATTCATATTAGTTGACATAAGCATAAAACAATGTGAATATGGTAAGACATTTTTAAAAAGTTATTATTTTTCATGTTGCATTAATTGTTGTCATTTTATTCAAGAGACACTGGCTCTGTGTTGAAATTGACTCTTGTGGTGTTGCACTAACACTGCTCGTTTTTCTGTGTAGAAGTTACTCCGTGCTGCCATGATGTACTTTCCATGATGTTTATCTGTAGTGAGCTCAAGTTCAGAGACAAACCACATAACAGTTCTTGTTCAAAGTGATATGTAAATCACCTTTTTACAGCTGCTGTTTCTGTCACTTCATAAAATTTCAAAAACATGAGTGAATGTCAAAAATAAATAGCAATTTTACAGGAAAGGTTGAAAACAGAATAGACAAAGTGTTTACTGTGAGTGTATCTGCTGAGAAACTACACACAGATTTAACAACAGCAAAATCACTTCATGATTTTATTATGGAAATTTTAACAATAACCTGCAAAAACCAAGGTGAGCATGATTTAAAGTGAGTTTAATAACATATTGCAATATGGAGAGAACCACTCCTGTCAAACACTAGGGTGATCTCTGAATTGTGGCCGCTGCCCTTACATGTTATATAACCCATCACAGACGCTGTTAAACAAAGAACATTCCATAGCATATCATATATCTCTATGCCATCAGCCCCATCCTTTAACCTCCTGCCTCACAGACACAATTATGACCTTGTTTTCTGCTTGGCTGTCACCTCCCTAAGAGCAGGATGTTGGAGATCTTCAAGTATATAATGGACCTTCTGTGAAGGTGCAATAAAACTTGGGGCCCAGTTGTGATAAGATTCCACATGGATGCATACAATTGGTGTCAGGAGTGATCTGGCTATACTTAAGTGATATGATTAAATATGTTTGTAATACAACAGAAAAGAAATCTGCTTCCACAATTTCTAATGGTTCCTGTTGTTTGACTCTTTGTTGCAGTCTTAAATTCTTAGTTCATATTTTAAAGTTTAAGTTGCTATTTAGAGCGTCTGCTTTCTGTTTATCTCTGTTCTAGGAATGAGTCCTCTGTAATGTAGAGCATGTGGGTTTCAGTGTGAGTAGCTGTAGTCATCTCCCCCCACCTGTGTTTCCATCTGTTGCCTCCCCCTGTGTTGCTCTATGTTTGTTCACTGGACACTTTTGCTTTCTTGTCTCGTACATTTTGTCAAGGGATTACATTATTTGCTAATCATAACATGACTACTTTTCAAAAGAACAGATTTTTAGTGAAGAGTGACCCTCTGTCAGTATTAAGAGGTCATCGTCTATCAGCCAGAATACATATGAAACCACAGGGCTGAATTTAAACAGTAGCCACATTTATTGCAATAAATGCCCATACAGTTTCTTTGGAAAGTTATGAGAGTTGCAAAAATATATTTTAAAAAAAAACATATTATTAACAAAAGTTGATAATATGGTTTTTGATATTTCATGGTGCATTAAAAAACAGTCACTCAGCTGCACTCAAACTCAAGTTGCTGTTTTTTGTCATCTTTCAGTTGTGACATGTGTTTTAATAAAATACATTTTCCAACTGAAAAGTTCAACATTTATTTCTTCTGTAATTTATGTATGAAAACCACTGGCAGATCCACCAAATGTGGTGTCCCTGCTGTGATACTGAAATTAGCTCAGTCGCTAAACCTATCGGAGAAAAAGGCCCTTTAAATCACTATGGTAACAAAGTTACTTTAGTGAGCAGGCAGTGGGTCCATACTGGAGTAGACATCACTTGTGTGGCTCGTAGGTAGTTGCAGTCCGCTATAATGTGCTGGGAGGTTGTCATATATGGGGTCAGGGTTCACCTGAGGAGGAAGACACACAACATACTGGGTTAAGCCCTTTCTTTCCAAGTGTAACTTGGAAAGTGTTATTCACGCCTTTATTACTTCACGTTTGGATTACTGCAAACAGATGTGTTCCACTATAGAGGTATTGCATGAAGTATGAGAGATATCTGTTCTTGTGACAATAAAACTCAATTAGTCTGTTAGAAAAGTTCACTACTGCCTGTCATGGAATGATTGATGACCTCTTCTCCATTATAATTTCAAATGTGTCAAAAACAGCTGGTCTCAGGTGAACAAAGGAGGAGAGTTGTCAATTGATCACCACATGGTGCTGACTCGAATCAGGTGGTGGGGATGCTTGACAGGACTATACCAAACATAAAATGAGGTTACACTGGGAACAAACTCCCACCTCTGGCAGAATCCTGACAGCAATCCCACTAACATAGTATGAAAAAGATGAGCTACAAGTGGTGCAAAGTATCTTTCAAGTCGAGGTTGCGGAGCCACTACTCGCCCAAATCAAAAGGTACTAATTAGTACTAATTAGTCAGCAATAGTCTGACTAGGATACCTCCTACGTGGCTTCTTCCCACAGTGAGGATGCACTGGGGAACACCCAGGACCTGCTGGAGAGATGTGTGATGGCTAACCTGGGAATGCCAAAATGACCCACTGCTGCAAGAGCTAGCAGGGGATAGTTTGTTTACATGTCTGCCCTCTCTGTGACCCAACCCAACACAAATGGGAGAAAATAGATGTATGAATGGAGGAATTATGGATGGAAAAAAAGACGAGGACACAAGTTTAAGCACTGTTCTTGATAGATAACAAATGATTGAAGATATGAAGAAAAATAGAGGAGTTGATGTTTTACACTTGAATCCTGTCATGTACCTGCTCTTCATTGTTTGATGTTTCACTTCTTGCAAAGTCACTGGAAGTCGTCGTCATTCTAATTTAAAGAAAGGAAATAATTTTCAAATCAACAAGTGATTTCAAATCACAGTTTGAATATGATGAATAAAGCAAAAAAAAAGAAGGTGTATTTACTTAGCAGGCGATAACTCGATGGTTGAGTAGATGTCAGTGTTGTTTTTCAAACTGAAACGCAGCCTGACATAGTGATGACCATCCTGCTCATCCGATTCACCTGGAACGTTTTTATTTATGAAATCAGGAAAAATCTGCATAGACAAATAACATCACATTTTATTAATGTATATCTACATACATTTATATATAGAGGTTATAATTCACATGACGGAGAACAATACAAAGGCTAAAAATACATGCTTTTGGGTTAAGCAGGAATAGATTTATATGAAGAAAAACAAGGTGTTCAAGCGGCTTGTTTTATTTCAGCTGTTATTGCAGAATAATTTTTTGTTTCCTGTTTGGTACCTGCTGTTTGTTGCCTAATGTTTCAGCTCTTGAAGGCTGGTTAGAAATCCTCTTTTTTCTGAACAGATAGAAAATATATATATAATTAAAGCCATATCAGAAGAACATATTGACCTGAATGAGATCAAAGCGTTACTCACCTAACACACCAGCAGACAGTGAGAAGTATTAAAACCAGCAGAGCTGCAGAAACTCCTGCAGCTGCTGGTGTCCATGTTCCTGTGATACTTTGGACAGTGAGAGTCTTTGGAGCAGAGCTGATATCTTTGTTGGTTTTCACAGCACAGGAGTAGCTTCCTGCATCCTCCCTGCTGACTGGGTCTAGGATCAGATGTTTGTTCTGGTTCTCTCTTGGGGTCAGAGGTCGACTGTTCAAGTACCAAATGTAGTTTGTGTTGTCAGTCAGAGGACAGCTGGTACTGCAGGTCAGTGTGACTCTCTGACCCTCTGTCACCACTGCAGAAGGACTCATCTTCACTCTCAGCTCTGAAAGTAAAAAAAAATAAAAAATCATTATTTATGCACCATTTTCATTGATTTTTAATTGTCAAACTGAAAACATTTTGGAATGGAAATGCAACATTTATGGTTTGGAAATGTGGTTCTTGTGAATGTAGAGTTATAACAACAAACAAACAAACAAACAAAAAAAATTAGCCAGAAATGTTATTGTTCAAAATTCTTCTGACCTCATTTAAAGTTGACAGTTAAGAAGTGATGTATGCTCCTAGATTTCAAAGCGTTAAATGCTGAAATGATGAGTAATTGCTTTATAGCTCAAACAAAATAACAGTATCCAAATTGTTCAAATAAAAAAAAAAAAACACCAAAGTTAGAAATGGAAAAGACACATGAGTGCTTCTTCTAGAAAAGTAAAACATATTTTTTCCTTCATAATAAGAACTATTTTATACAATATGAAATGCATTTTTTTTCTGAAAGCTTGAATGATTTCAGTTTTAACCCCCTCGAGGCAGGCGTTGCAGATTTGCAACAGTTAAAAACTAACAACCTGATTAGCCCACATAGATATGTTATGAGTTTTTTTTACTCAGAAGTACCACTGCAGGACTTGGTTGTGCATTAGCAACAAAAAGTTTAATTTGAGCCTGAGAGGGTTAAGTGCAGGACTTTTTCTTTGTAATGAGCATTTGCAGTGCAGCATTGACATGTTCACAGCATCTGAATATTTCTTCCACCTCTGCTCCTGTTCAGACATTAATGAGTAAAGTCTGTTGAGTGAGGAGTTTAGATTTACCTGTGACAATCAAAAAGACTCCAGGCAGATCAGACTGTGTCCATCTTTCATGATGTTTGTTGAATCTGAATGTGTATCCTCCTGAGTCATTCTTCTTCAGGTTGTTGATGGTCAGGATGTGTTGGTTCTTCATGTTGTCCTGATACTCCACACGACCTGCAGCCTCAATCAGCTCTTCAACTTCCACTTTATCTTTTCTCCATTTTTTACTCCAACATTTAAACTCTGGCTTCATGTTATCAGGATGTGAGTATTCACTTGTGATGTTGACTGAAGATCCTTCCAGAGCACAGATTCTCCTGCTGACATAATTCACTCTCCAGCAGTTTTTATCCTGAACACCTGAAATATAGATGGAAGATTTAGAGTTGTTTGATTGGTCTGTATTCCAGCACTTGAGTTCATTATTAGTTGGCAACATAGATTTGAAACTTGCAAACTTCTGTAGATTGAAGATGTTCGTGGCCTTTAACTGCACAAGAGAATGTGCCTGTTGAAGAGTTATGAGTTGAATGATGTTGATTCTCATAATAGTTTATTTTGTTGTGATACCACATGTAGACAGTTTGATCATCAGTCAGGTTACAGCTGGTGTTACAGGTCAGTGTGACAAACACCGAGGTGAAAGAAGCTCTTTGAACATGAACCTCTGTAGAAAAGGGATAAACACACCTATTGTTACTATGTATAGATATATTCAAAGAGCTCATATAGTACCTATAAATGATAGTTTCAACAAATCTGACTAGAATTGATATTAACTGGAGATGTGTTTGTAGAGTGTGGAATTTTTACCTCTGGGATATGTGATGGAGTGCCGCTCATTCACTGATGTCTCATTGTGGAAAGAAGTGTTTCCATAAGTCACACTGAAGCATATCTGTGTGATAGAATCTGGACAAAAAGAAATTAGATTTAATATTTGTACTGAGGCCATTTTTACAGATTTTTGCTGAAGGGTTTGTAGCACAATAAACATCATGACTCACCCACAGAGACTTGAGGGGCTCTGAGATGCTCGTAGCCTTTGACAGCACAGGAGTATGTGACTGCTTCCTCACTGCTGAGCAGCTCTTGGTACCAGGGAGACCAGTCCTCATAGAGAAACTCTCTGTTCTTGTACCAGATGTAGGCTGCAGGCTTTTCAGTCAGAGGACAGCTGCTGCTGCTGCACATCAGTGTTACTGTCTGTCCCTCTGTGGCAGGAATCACCTTTACCTGCAGCTCTGAAAGGATGATGGATAAAAACTTTACAATGATGTCATTTGGAAAGTAATCAATGAGTAAAAGTCACTGTACCTGTAACAACTTGTAGACTAATTCTGTTGAGCCAACAGTTTCCTGCACTGTCTGTAGTCTCCATACAGCAGTAAGTGTTTGCATCACTCTCTCTTAGATCATTGATGGGTAAAGTTGGGTTTTTCCCTTTAGACATGTTGTATGTTACACGTTGTCCATCCACAGAGAGCTCACTCTGAACATACTTATAACCATCCCAGTATATAGTGAACCATTTTCTGCTTGAACTCAGATGTTGATGTGAGCAGTGCAGATCCACTGATGAACCTTTGAAAGCACAGATCCTGGTTTCTCCTCCTATAACACCTTTAGCAGAAACTTTTATCAGGAATCGAATTCATTGTCTTATCATTTTTACGTCAGGTTTTTTTTCTTTTCTTAGAATGTAAATAAAATTTTTGCTTTCTTTTCATAACAATGTATAAATAATTACTCATACCTGAAATGTAGAAGATGAAACAGACGAACAGATGTTGAAAATCTGTCAGCAACATGTTGGTTGAAGTCTTGTGTGCAAGCATAAAGTTGACAGTAAATATAAAAGTAGACAAGATTAACTCACAGGTTAAAATCGATTGAAAAACAGAAGGACTGACATGACTGTTTTTGTACAATGGTTTGGCACACAAAGCACCTTTGAAACTAAACATGAACGTCCTTCCTCTGTGGTTCTTTCGTTATCTGCAAGACAATCAATGTGGTTTTGCCATCTTGCCCTGAATATTTTAGATGTTCAAGTAACTTTCAGTTTTCAACAAAGTGTTTATATTATTTCTCTACATTTATATATGTATTTATAATTGTTTTCTAAAAGTCTCCTGCTCAAACCTGATGGAGTGTAAAAAAACAAAATGGTACAAGAGTCAAACGATTCTCCTGTCAAAATACTCATACAAATGTTAATGCATGTTAACAGCCTGTTAAGATAATAAAGACAATGATAATAATAATAAATAATAATAACAATAAATTATTAATACCAATGATGCACATTTTGAAAACATCACCATTATTGTGCACCAGTTTATCTTGTTCTGCTGTCTTACAGTTCCTGGCCTGCCCACTGTAGGCTGCCATTATCACAGCTCATGATCTCAGCAGCAGTCTGTGCTGCTGAGATCATGGACATTTGGTTAGTGCTTGCAGGTTATGTTTTCAGTAATATTTTCCACTGAACCCTATTATTATCTTTGAGTTAGCACGCAAAAGGACCACAGTTCTCTCTGCTAGAAACTGACTGCAGTCACAGCAGTGTACATACAAGTGTGTGTTTGCGTATGTTTGTGTGTATGTGTGTATGTGTGTGTTGCAAATGAAGTGCCATGTCAATGCTATGAAACATGTTCTGTTTCGGGTACATTACATTCATTCTGTTTGTAAGTGGAGAGGGTCTGAACCTTATTGGAGAAGCTGAGTGAGGAGGTTACATGTGCAAAGCTTATAGTCTGTACTTGTCACCATCGGAGGGGGAGCGTGTCATCTCCTACTACAGCTGCTCCCTCAGCACACTGGAGAGGAACTATTTTGTCACCCGTCGAGAGCTGCTGGCCATCATTCTGGGTCTCCGCCATTTCAGACCATACCTCTACAGAAAGAAGTTTCTTCTGCGCACAGACCATGCGTCCCTCACTTGGCTGCTCAACTTTAAAGAACCGGAGGGACAGCTAGCCCGGTGGTTGGAGACGCTGCAGGATTACCACTTTGAGGTTCGTCATCGGGCGGGACGTCTCCACACCAATGCAGATGCCCTTTCCTCCAGCTGGTTCATGGTGCGGCAGGGTCAGGACATCCTGGGACCCTTCCCCACCACTGACCAGAGGAACCGCTACGTTCCGGTTGCCCCGACCAGAGCGCTGTTACCACGGCTGAATGTCGGGTCAACGAGATGTTTTGCCGGTTCGGGGTACCAGAGGAACTGCACAGTGACCAGGGCCAGAATTTCGAGGCAGTGTTGTTCAAGGAGGTCTGTCAGTGGATGGGTATGAGGAAGACCCGGACGGCACCCCTAGAGCGGTCCAGGAATCTACGAAATACACTCCAGCGACCTTGATGTTTGGGCATGAGCTTTGTACCCCAGTACACTTGGTGTTCAGATCCTCCCCTGAGCAGGAAGGGAGCAGGGACCCTAGATTGGACTACCTCCAAAACCTCTGGGCCTGGCTACCGGAGGTGCACCAGTTGACCAGGCAGGCGCTCTGGGATGCAGAAGCGAGCTTATGATACCCGCTGAAAGGGGGAGGACTGTTGCTAGGTCAGCAGGTGTGGGCCTACAGCCCGGAGAGGAAGAAAGGGCTTTTCCCAAAACTGATGAGTCAGTGGGTTGGACCCTGCACTGTTCTCGAGGGGCTGTCCGATGTGGTCTAACGGAACAGGGTAGTCGTACTCCATCGTGATCGCCTGGCACCCTGTCAGCCCTTGAGTCCACCCATGGAGGGGTCAGGATCCCAGCTTCAATGGCAGGCCCCCAACCTGGCCTGAGAGACAGCTGGGGGACCAGCGGAACGTCCTTAATGATGTCATTGCCTTCCCCAACACCTCAGAGATTTTGCTATGGACATGCCGGTTGCTGGGGAGAGCTAACCACTCAGGTGGGGGCTGTCTGGCTTGTTGGGGGAGCGGCTAGTTATCTCCCATCATGCCTTGGGACATGTGCTGCTGTTAAGATGTTCTTGTTTTATTGTCTACAGTTACATGACTCTTAACTGTTCTCTTAACTGTTCTGCGGTACAAAGTCACTGTCATTGTTTGATGGAAAGAATGATTTATCATGAGTGAGTTCGGTTATGTGGTTATTGACGCTCGGAAGCACAGTGTAACACAAGCAAGTGTTTAATAGAGCTCCTCTTACCTGTTTGTTGTGGAACAGCAAGCTCAATAGCTGAGTGGTGCTTTGTTGCTAAGATTCATCTGCTCGCTACAATATAAATATATTTTGCCAAAATCTCAGGTCAAAGCTCACAAAAACTATTTCAACAACCACTAAAGAGCAAAAACAGCAAATAACAGAAGGTAAACAGATTCCACACAAAGATGTAAAGCGCGGATTGTTCACCCGACGGCACGTACACGTCGGTGCTGAAAGCTGAGATTCTGAATCTGCAGGTTTGGTCACTCTCTGACCAAAATTCCCATAATCAGCAGCAAAAGAAGATCAAAACTACGCTTCATATTTGATAAACATCATCATGAATTCCCTCTTACTTTTGCTGTTTTGCTTCCTCCACGATGAAATCACACTTCCTGCACAACTCACTCTCTCTCAAAGACCAGTTTCCCATCAAAAATCTGTTTTCTGCATTATTTGCTTGCTCATTACGCACCAGTCCACTGTTGTGTACAGACTGGTGAGCTGTTTTGTTCTGTTTTTTAAAAAATGACACCAAGAAGCCTGCCGTTGTGCTTTTCAATACTGAATAAATGTAAACTTTTGAGAATGACGCCAAAATTGCAAAAGGCTTAGCTGTGTCTTTAATAAAACCTCTGTAACTTTGCTCTGCTTCATTTCAGCAGCATCAGGCAATGTTCATATGTTGATTGATTGATGGTTTTCTTTCATTTTTGATCTACTGCAGAATATTTTCAAGGTTATCTGCTACAAGAAGATGTTTTTCTGTGTTTTATCCTCAGTTACTTTGACACAAAAGCATCTGCTGTGATGCTTACACATCTGATGAAGTCTCACAAGTGTCAGCTTTGTTTTTATACATAGATATAAAAACATAGATATGTACTGATAAATGATGAGAAATATAATATTTCTGATGGAGTCAACATTGAATCAAATCAAATACCCAGCAGCATTTAAGACCCTTTCATTGTGTGTAATTGCTCTCACTGTCAGAAGAGGGAGACAAAAGGCAGTTGACCTGCTAAAATGAAATAAAAAAATAAAAAAACATTACCATTCGCTGAATCTAAGCTGAGAATATAGCCACGTAAACTTCAAAATTAATCGTGCTACTTCTATCATCAGTGATATCATCAATAAATGTTTCTAAACTGGATCCACTAACAGCCATTCATGCCCATATGAATATTGCCTCCACCACGTTCAGCAGAAAGCTGTTCCTTTCTGCAGGCTTTTCTGTCTGTAGTCTTCATACAGCAATAAGCGTTTGCATTACTCTCTCTTAGATCATTGATGGTTAAAGTTGGGTTTTTCCCTTCAAACATGTTGTACGGTACATTTTGTCCATCCACAGAGAGCTCACTCTGAACATAATTTCCTTTGCAGTCTATTGTGAACCATTTTCTGCTTGAAGTCAGATGTTGATGTGAGCAGTTTAGAACCACTGATGAACCTTTGAAAGCACAAATTCTGAGTTGTGCATTTCGTGGAAGTTTTAAAATAAACTGCAAACAGCTGGTAGGCATTATTTGAAGTGGGTTTAAGTACATATTGTTATATGGAGAAACTCTGGTCAAACACCTAAGCAGTCTCTGAAGATGGGTGCGGTTCACTCATGTCTTCTATGGCTTGACCAAACTAACTGAACAAGAAATTCCAAAACATCATGTGAGTCTATACCTTCAGTTCAGCTCATCCTTTGAAAACCTTCCCTTTGAGAGCGAAAGAGAGAAAATTATGACCATGTTTTCTACTTAGACATTGCCTAAAGATTTACATCCCAAATCCTCCCTCCTTATTCCCTGAGATAAGGACACAGAGTCTCACTACCTGTTTTACGTCTCACATGAACTTACAATCGCCCCACTGTGTTTGTGATAGGGCACAAAGACACATTTGTAGTGTCTATTCTACATGCATATAATTAAGTGAGAAAGTGATATTACCATTACTAAAGTGATAAATATATAAGAAAAGAAATTTGCCACCACATTCTCCATTAACACCTTGAACAGAAACTTTGATTAGCAACCAGCTTCATTATCCTACTATTAT
The DNA here is from genome assembly GCF_000239375.1 of Pundamilia nyererei. Lineage (NCBI taxonomy): Eukaryota > Metazoa > Chordata > Actinopteri > Cichliformes > Cichlidae > Pundamilia > Pundamilia nyererei. The sequence goes on along the minus strand of NW_005187829.1, from coordinate 279,909 downwards.
TATTTCTCTTTATTCAAAGATTAATGATAGAAAAGTCACAATGTTAAATACTTGTCTTTAGGAATTAATATGAACTCAGATTCCTCAAATTTAAACTATACAATCTGTAATTATTTTAAAATATTTCTTCTTAGATAAAGTTATTTACAATTATTATATAAGGACTAATAAATAATCACTAATACCTGAGATATAAAAGATGATACCGCCAAAATACCAAAATCACTGCCTGTGTCATCATGATAATTTTTGTATCAATAAGTATCAACTCTGCTGCATGCAGTTATGTTTAAATTCATTAAACATTCATTTGAGATGCTTGAAGCAGAAAGCTGAGGAGGTGTTAAAACTGTTGTCCGTATCTGATGATGATGGTTTAAAGTCCAAACTTTAATGATCAAAAGCTCGAGTGTTGTCGACTTTAATCTGCTCTTAAGTTAAAATTTTATTGTATTTATATTTTAATGCAGAGAAAGATGATTTTTTGTGTTTGTTTTACTTTGTGCCTTTTGTTTTGTTTAACATATCTATAATTACTCTTTGAGCTCTCTAATTGAATTGTATTCTGGGTTTGAAGAGTTAACATTAACGTTGTTTTGCTGGCCTCTGGTGGTTTAACTCGTCAACTTATTGCAGCAAATTACAACCTCATGCACTCCTGACCCTTTGATATGCCTGCTGGGTGTGGCTTATCGTTCCAGCCTTAGTGCTTTCATTAGTAAACAGCTTTGTTATCTTTCTTTATTATCTCTCTTTTTGAGCGTTCATTAATTAATCTCTGAAAAATCTGAAGTACTGTACATCAGGAATAAATATGACCTCAGTGTCCTCAACATCATGATTGTTGTAGTCCAGGCCTTAAGCCTAAAGCTAAAGGTAAAAGCTTGAACCATAAAAGAGACAAAGCAAGTCATCGATCAAACTGAACAGTCCTCTTTGTCAGAGTGAAGGTGAGGGGGACGGAATGACTGCTGTTTCATGTTGACTGGTTTCACACTTTAAGCAGCTTTGAAACTAAAACTAAACTTCCTTCCTCTTCCTTTGAATCTTCTTTGTACTTGTATTGTGTGTGTCCGGCCTGAAAAACATTTAAAGGAAAATACAAATACCTTCTGTATCATCACACACACACTTGTGCTGTATACACTTGCATGGAATATTCATATTCATATAACTCTACAAAAAGTAGTTTCCAGAAACTTAAAAGTGGACACACTTTAACTCACAAACTGACCTAATTACAAAGACATAGCTTTTATAGTGGTTTGGCCTAACCATTTACACACAAAACAAAAACACAGTAACATCAACTAAGCACAAAATAACACAAGTAAACCTAAACCACTCCTGTTCCTGATAAGCACATGGTTGGTCCTTCTGAGCAGGCATTTTGAGTCCTCAGCCACGCCTTTTGCCCAGACAGGAAACAACCACCAACCAAAACAAGATAACTCAAAGAAAGAGAAACATAATTAATATAACAGAAAACATTTTCATAATATCGGTGTTAGGTTTAACCAAATGATTAATGAATTATATTAAAGAAGAAAACTGCAAAACAAACTAATAAAGTGAACAAATGGCCTGATTTACCCATGTGTGGCTGATGCCATCACAGCTGCATCAAAAACAGTGACATATTCTCTGATTTAAATAAATACATAAATAAACACTTGGTGACCTCTCAGATATGAACTGACACAGAGTCCTTCTTTAACTTGTGAAGCAGTTGGGGACATGTCCACCAGAGGGCACCATTATTATAGTTCTTGATCTCAGAAGCTGGTTATTTAATGCAAAAGTCAATGTTGTTTAGAGATTTCACCACTTTTTTACTGAGCCATCCTTCGGGTATAAGTAAAATCTTTCTATTTTTTTTTTCTATTTTTCTCTGACTACCCATTGTCAAGACAACTCACGATAACTGAGGTTATTTGAATCATTATGATATGCCAGGTTTTTACTAACTCGTTTGTATACTGTTACAACTTGATTTTACAAATTGTTTCTACTCTTTGATCTGTTTATCAGCTCCACAAAAAAAAAAGAGTTTTCACAGGTTAGATGAATCAAATAAAACACTGCATTTTTAAAAAGTCAATACTTTGAGTGTATTTTATAACAAGAGAAACATAAAATCAACATTGCATAAGTAGTGAGTAAGTAATTGATATTTTTCCACATTTTCCCAAATGTATAATATTTCAATTACACAGTATTCCCCAGGGAATGAGTTTTGCAGTGACAGCTCCTGACACATATAGGGACCAATTTGGGACCTTCCACCTCTCCTGCAGTTTTGCCTTCTGCCCCTGAGACTTCTTGAGTTTGTTGGGTTCCTGCTCTCTGATCTTGCCATTAATTGACAAACATCTAACAACTGTGGTCCTCTGTCCTTGTAAACTACCACTTTGTTTTGTTGGCTGGCAAGAGTTAGAGGTTTACAGGACAGCTGAATGATCTATTTTAATTAGCAGCACAAACTGTTGCAGTACCCCAAATGAGGAAATCATGGATCAAAATAAAAGCAAAAAGTATAAGTAGACTGGAGGAAACAAAGACTGGGGAAATTCAATTGTTTTATTACAAACATTCCTAAAAATCATTCCCACACTGTCTGAAGCTCCTTTTAAAGTAGCAGTGCACTGTGAATGAAGACAATTCTACAAGAAGGTCACCAAACATTATTAGAGCTGTGATGGAAAATTTTAAGTGCTTTGACCTTTTTGACCTTGTGTTAAATTAATATGGCTGAATAGAAGGCTCAAAAATATCTTGTTTTGTCTTCATATAACCCTTGATCAAGATATACTTGTGTTCTGTGAACACAGCAGGTAGATAACTTGTTCCTATAAATGATGACTTAACAACAAGTTGTTAATTCATTTTTCAAACACCAAATTAAAATCTGACAAAGACAACTTATTTATAGTGTGCAGATCAATTTATATCATATTTCCATAACAATCTGGTGTCAGTGTAGTGGGATCCCTTGGCTGATCTAAAGCTAGCATGGTGGTGATGTCTTATCATGTAAGGCAGCCTTTCTAACCTCAAATCTCACATAGTTGTTAGATGAGACCAAACATGATGACAGCGAACACCTCTGTTGGAATGGCTATGAATGGACCATGTTGTCCAGCAAAAGAAGAAATTTGGGATAAAAAGTATCAAAAAAAAATTGCTGGTGAATGTAAGATGCCTTATTACAGAAGTGAGAACGTCTCCACTTTTCCACTTCTGTACATAAAAGCTTTCTTCTCACTTTCACCTTTAAAACGGGAAAAGTGTGTTTTGTGCCTTCTGGCTGAAAACACAGTATCAGTGAATACATCGCCATGCACAACATGAGAATGTGTAAGTAAAATAAAAGATTACAAACATTTCCCGAAACTACCTCAAAGTAACTACATACAGTAAAATTACTTACAGTGTAATTTATGTTTCCTTTCCATCTCTTTGTTAGAGGTCTGTCTTGTGGTTTATGTCTCTGTGTTCTCTAATTGTTCTGTCTCCCCTGTCAGCTGTATCCCCTTGTCAAGTTCCCGTCTCTGTGTTATGTTTCCTGTTTTACTTTGAAAGTCTGTGTCTCATGTAAATGCATCTGGTTTTGCTTCCTTTGTCTCGTTAGGCCTGATTTGCCCCAGCTGTGTTTCCCTCCTGTTACCCATTCCCTGATTGCTCCTTCTGTGTATTTAAGCCCTGTGTTTCGCTGTCTGTGTTGTGATCTACTGTTTATCATGCTGTGTGGGCTGGCTGTTTGCCTGAGTTTGTTTTTGTAGTCTGAGTTTTGTTACCTTTTTTGAGTTCCTGTCTGTCTCTGGAGTCTGCACTTTGGGTTAGTGATGTGTAAATGAGGCCTCGTGAAGCGTTTCAGCACATTCCCCAAATTGTATCGATACTGTGTTGACACAGTGTTGCTGTTTTGCTCCATACTGACACCTGCTGGACCTTAAATATCATTGCAGGCAACTTACTTGAGACTCACAACAGACACGGATTCAAATACCTAGTCATACTTGTATACACTGTAAGGTATTGTACTTTCCATGGAATCATTTTATATGTTTTACATTGCAAACATTGCAGACATCATTAAAATATCTTGTGAATGGCATTAAGTGAAAATTTAAATGGAAGTATTGTGAATATAATATTACCCATTTAAATGTAATTGACTCAGAGTTTATACGTTTCTATTCAGAAAAATAAGTATATCCAATGTTTTTGCATTCAGTCTACTGCGGTTTTTTTTGGGTTTTTTTTTTACACCATTTCCCCAGCTTTGGAAATCTCACAGGCACAGATGAAGCTGGGGTACAAAAACTGTAAAGCCAGGTGGAAAAGGTTCAGATAAGATGTCTTCCTATTCCCCCAGTACGTTAAAGGATCCTGTGATCTTGGAATGTTTCTCTCCGACACTCTCCACAATACTAAGGGGTTGGCAGTCCTTTATAATAAAATTCAGGACTGCCTGGCCCAGAACAGTGTTCAGACTGGTTAAGCTGTTCAGTGTCAATATAGGCCGACCTGTGTTCATTATCGGTGTGATTGTCTCCTCATTTTCATGTTTGGCTCTGTAATGCCTAAACACTGAGGAGGTGCTTGTGTTTGTGTAAAAAGCTCCGCAGAACAGATGCGACATTTAACCTGCATAAAATGAAATAAGTAATTTACACTGCAAGTCACATTATTGTTTTTCCTGTTCTGATAGATTACACTGAAACAAAGACAGACAAACTATTTGCAGTTAAAAGATCAAAATGATCCCACACAGCAGAAACTTTTCTTTCGGGCTCCATTTTGTTATGGAGAGATGTGTATTTATTTATTTATTTATTTTTATCTTTGCGAGAGTAATTTTTTGTTTTTTTTGGTGGCGACTCGTTCCGTTGACAGATGCGGACGCGATACCTTCTAAACACAGTTTGGCGCGTTGGCAATGAGCGATACAGCAGCTGTATCGATCACGTGACTTTTCTTAAAGCGACGCCCGCACCGATACAGGCTTCACTCTGTGAGCTTGATACAAGCGTCGGTGCGTCAGTGTTGCTGGACCCATCACTACTTTGGGTCCTTTTCCTGCCTGCACAACGCCATTCCTTAACAGAAGATCGTGACCAGAACATGGACCCCGCAGACTCTTTTTCCTCTGAGTTCAACGCCAAGATGATGCGGATGGTGAGTCTGCTCGACTGCATTGCCCAGTCACAGGATTTACGGACTATGGCAGTTGGGCTAAGCGCAGTAGATGCCATCATTAGGCATAACCCTCAGCTTACTCAGTTTGCTAAGGACACTAAGTTGGCTGGCACCATTACTGCCTGGAGAGAGCAAGTTAGGGCTGGTGAGCTTGCTCTCTCACTCTCTAAATCTTCCCCATCGCTGATTCAGCAAGACACACACTCTCCACCTGCCTCTACGCTGCCACGGACTTCCTCTCCTTCCACACGCCAGCCGGGACCTTGTTCACCTGTCCATTCACCAGCCTCTTTCCTGGCTTTTTCTTTTCTTCACCGGTTCCTGTTTTCTCATCCCGAAGGAAACGGTGCCCTTGCCATGGCCACTCCTCTCCCCAGTCATCTGTTCTGCAACCTGGTCCTGCTGGAGGGTCCGAGGGGCACGTCCGGCCTTCATCTGTTGTTCCCGCTGAAGGTTCTGGAGAACCGCACCTGCCTTTGTTTGCCTCCGCTGGACGGTCCGAGGGGCCTGTCCAGCAAGAGCAACCTGCCTCTGCTGGAGGGTCCGAGGGGCCCGTCCAGCCTTCTGCCTCCTCGTCTGGTGCAGCCTCCGAGTATTCCTCCGCGTCTGGTGCAGCCTCAGAGTCTTCCTCCTCGTCTGGTTCAGCCTCAGCTACAGCTTCAGCTCTGCCTGGTCCTGCCCGGCCTGCCCGTCCTCGTCCTGCTCGGCCTGCTCGTCCTCGTCCTGCCCGGCCACTTTCCAGGTCGTTGGCTGGACATCATTGCTGTCGTGGTCGGCCTCCGGATCTGCTCCGTCACGGTCGCTGGCTTCACGGTCGACCTCCTGAGCCGTTTTCTGGACTCTTGGGCCGTCGACCTCTGGGCCATTTTCTGGAGTCTTGGGCCTTCGACCTCCGGGCCGCCCCCCGAGCTGCCCGGGTTTGGGCTGTTGCGCTGTTGACCTCCGGGCCGGCCCCCTGAACTGTTTTTGGGAGTGGTTTCCTGGCCGCCTGCGCCTTTTTTGGGCCTTTTTGTTTGGTTATTTTCTGGGCTCCAGTGTTTTCTGTTTTTGATTTCTAGGTTGTGTTTGGTTTGTTTGGTTTGGTTTGTTATTTTTGCATGAATAATGCTAAACATTATTCATGCAACAATATTCTGTAGTTCACATTAGCAATTAATCTGATTTCAAAGTTTAGAAATCATCTAAAATCATATAGTAGGCCTATGTAAAGTTACTAGTAATAAATAATCACTGATACCTGAGATAAAAAAGATGACACCCACGATCAGACGTCCAGCATTTCTCAAAAACATGATTGCTGTAGTCCAGACTTTTAATATAACGTTAACAGTAAAAACTTGAAAAAGGTAAGTCGTCCTACAAACTAAATAGTTCTCTTTTTAATAGTGAAAGCTGAGGGAACCAGAATGATTCTTGTTTTATTTTTAGTAGCTTCACACACAATTGTCCAGCTTTGACACTAATACCAAACCTTCGTACTCTCCTTTGTTTTCCTCTCAGTCTCTCTATGGTGAAAAATAATCTGTAAACTGAAACTTAATGGTCAATACGAACAGTTTCAGTGGTGTAGATATTAATTTGCTATCATAGTCTTGTACTGGGTGTGGATAGATGCAGGTGCTGGTTCGAAAGTGTCAGACTTTAGCACTTTTGAATCACACTCAGAGGTGTAAACACATCTTCAACCACAGGGATAAACACGGTTTAAATACTTTGAGTACGAATTGTGTTTTAAATTCACTCTTGTTTTTTGTGGCCTCAAATGCTGTGACATGTGGTTTCACTAATGAAAAATAAGCACAATATGAACCCAGACAATTCTGGGGGCATTTTTAAAACTTTGTTAAAAGGTATAACCTTCTCTCTAGCTCAGAGGAGACGATTGTTACTGCTCATGATGTCACCAAATGCTTGTTTAACACAGCAGTCTATGCTGCTGAGGGATTTGACCATCTTTGCTGAGCTATTGTGCAGGTTTGAGGAACATTTTCATGTACTCTGCTAACCCATTGTCAGCTCTGTGCAGCAGAAGAAAACTGAGCTGTAAATGTTGTTAGTTGTCTGTCTTTTGAGGTTATGTGGCAGATTTTTACTAGAAGAGAAATTTAGTGATCACAGCTGATCAGTATTTAATGTAAATCAGGTCAGTTTTTTGCACTTGCTGTCATTTCTCCATACTGTTACAACGGCAGATGGTTGTAATGAATTTAATAAGGTTCACATATGTACATACTAGTACTTACAACTGAATTCAGGGTTAGATTAAGAACTGACTCTTTTCTTTTATTATATTTATTTTTTATTTTACAGTGAAGACAGGTGAGTTTATTCCTATATTTTTAAGTCATGATCAGGACTCTTGGTCTTGGGGTTGCTGGCAGTGTTGCAGCACCCCCTGCAGCAAATGGCAGACATCACAACACCCACTCACAGGTGCAAAAAAAAGTAACAAAAAACAATATTAACAATAATTGAAAAAAGATATATAAACTGTTGAAATACTTCAAAAATCACTTCTTTCATTATTTTTCTCAGAAATGTGGGATTTGGGAAGTTTTTTCATAAAAAGGATCATGTTCAAATAACATTACATACTAGACACC
>NW_005187829.1:264345-270368 GCF_000239375.1 Pundamilia nyererei | reverse complement strand
CAAAAGAAGCAAATGGTGTATTTTTCTTTATGGAGATGTTTGAGGAGACAGCAACACCATTCAAGTGGTCAATGGAGGAATGGACTGTGCACTTGATGCCTCTTCTGAAGGCGTAGCCCAGATCGACAAATAGACAAAGCAGATGCCAACATGGCTTGCCTGTGGCCAAGGGCGAAAAAATAGGCGAGGCAGTCCCTAATGCTGGGTGGGTACAACCAGAGGTTTATCCTGAACTCTGTGGCTCTAACCAGTCCCCTGACTGACCTCACATGGAAAATTGGCTTAGATCTGGTTCAGTGGACAGACTGATGGCAAGTCACATATGAGAGGCTGAAGCAAGCACTCTGGAAATTGTCAGAGCATGAACGTCACTATAACTCTGTGGAAAAAGAGTGTTTGGTCAGCTCTTCGCGTTATTACGTGCTGGGGTGCCCATTCATCGTCTGTTCAGACCATGCGATGGCTATGGCTGACTTCCTCTGTTGGCCGCATGAAGGTATATGGCAGCTGGGTGCGGTTTGTGGCTGGCTGTCAGAGGGAGAGGAAGGGCAGTGTTGGAGCTGCAACACTGGGAAGAATGGCACACCTGTCATGTATTTGTGCATTTTTTTTTCTCTCCCCATAGAAGTTGTGAGCAAGCGGAGGAGACAGATATATTTTTAATAAAAACTTTTCATGGCGGGCAGTATAAAGGCGGAGGTACGTAAAGTGATGGAGCTATTTTGTGGTCCAGAAGAAGAGAGCAAAATTCCAGCACGGTGACTTTAATGTTTCATCGGTTCAGTTTTACAGACATTTTGCCAAAGCTCTAAACTATCCAGTACAGTAGTTCAGCTTGCATGTGCATATAATTTGAAGTTGTGTTGTATTTTGCAGGACATGTACAACACATTTCATCAGCTGCAGCATTTCTATTTTTCTAAACACTACTACTTTTCTTACTCTTGCATTTTATTTTCCACTATGATGTATGATTTTTACTCTCTACTTATCAGTTGTGGTGTCCCTTCTGTGATAGTTCATTATTATCCCAATCAGTGAATGCTCCCTTTAAATGATTTTTTTAGTTAAATCACAACGATTCGATGCTGCAGTAGATATTAGTTTCAATTTCGTCGACTTCTGCTTCCTTGGCATAGAGCTCAGCTTCGCTGCGATGAAGATCAGCTTCTTTGGAGTAGAAATCTTGTTGATGTTGAGTATTAACCTGCATTCTGCTGTAATGAGCTGAGATGTTTTCACAAATGGGACCAGGGTGCATCTACAGAAAGAAGACAAATGATATGAACACTGGGGTATTTAACACTAAGGATTCAGTTTTTGCCTCATTCAAATAAAGAAATTACTTTTTTGCAAATGTTGTACATTTTGCAAAAAGTTTTGATGTATGATATCTATCAGATTTAAATAGTTTAGTTTTTTCCTTTCATTCTTTGTATGCAGTAAAACACAGCAATTTTTTAAATTGAAACAAAAAGGAGTACATTTTTTGATTTATTATTGTCATTAATGAAGCTAAAAGTATTTCTTATTATTCAATTAATCAATGGAATAATTGATGAAATACTGAATTACTAAAATAACCAATAGCTTCAGCCCTAATGGCTAGCATTTTGTGCAGAGGATGGTCAGGATTTTTTATGGATAACAGTTCAGTGGTCTCCTCCCCAAAAGAGCTTTAGATGTGTGCAGATGCAGCTGATGATACTGTGTCATAATGTGAATGTTTTTTAGTCACATAAAAAATACAACTGTTGAGTAGAAACATGATCGAGGTAGGTGGTGAGCTCCAGTGACAAAAAGGCTACGAGAGGTTAGGATGTAAGTGAGAAAAAAAAGCATGATGAGTGATTTTAAAGTTTTTCTGTGATGGAGAATAAATTATTATTCCTGTGAAGAGAAAATGAGAGATTTTTTTAACCTGTTTATTATCTGAAGTTTCTTGTCTTGGAGACTGACTGGAAGTCCTCTTTTTTCTATTGCACAAAAATAAATACATAAAATGTTAAAACATTTGGTAAATGTAGTGATTTTTAGATAGTGTTTCTCTGCACTCCTGGAGTACTCAAATCACTCTATACAACATGCCACATTCACTCTATGCTTTCTCACTAGCATACACATTCATACTCTGATGGATGCATTGGAGAGCAAGTGGTGGTTAGTATCTTGCCCAAGGATATTTGGCATGCAGACTGAGGGAGCCAAAAATCAAACCACCAACCTTTTGATCAACAGATGACCTGCTCTAACTCCTGAGCTACCGTTTAACCATGACAGGTATGACAGATGAGACAGTGTAGCTTACCTCCTGCACCAGTAGACAGTGAGAGGTATTAAAAGGAGCAGAGCTGCAGAAACTCCTGCAGCTGCTGGTGTCCATGTTCCTGTGATACTTTGGACAGTGAGAGTCTTTGGAGCAGAGCTGATATCTTTGTTGGTTTTCACAGCACAGGAGTAGCTTCCTGCATCCTCCCTGCTGACTGGGTCTAGGATCAGATGTTTGTTCTGGTTCTCTCTCGGGGTCAGAGGTCGACTGTTCAAGTACCAAATGTAGTTTGTGTTGTCAGTCAGAGGACAGCTGGTACTGCAGGTCAGTGTGACTCTCTGACCCTCTGTCACCACTGCAGAAGGACTCATCTTCACTCTCAGCTCTGGAAGAGGAACATACAATAATAATAATTATTATTATTATTAGACTCCAGACTCTAAATCATGTTTAGTGAGCAATGCCATGTTTTAAGTGAAAAAACATAAAATTTAATGAAGCTCAGTTCTTCATTTCTGTGACATTTTACAGGGATTGTTTGCTTTATTTCATTGTATTTGTCTGACAACTGGGGTTATTAATTTCTTTTCAGCTATTCATGCCATTATTGTTACTGTTCTAGGTTACGTGTGGGTTATATAGATGTAATATTCCACCTTGTGATATTTGCTCAATCCAACATGAAACTTGAATGACTATCATTTTCTTAATTTCTGTGAATAGGAAAATGAATTTTTGTGTGTATTTAAAATATATAGCAAAGTGCTCATTAGAAAATATTTGATCAGGATTATAAAATAGTTTTATATATTTTAAAAGTCAAAAATAATGTTTTTTTCACTTGATCTGACTGTACAAAAAAAAAAAAAATACACCGAAAGGGTGAATTTTTCTATAAAAGGAAAATGTCTGTTTGCTTTTGATCCTTGCTCTGTAATGGAATATTTTCACAATCCTGTTAATGAGTAAAGTCTGCTGAGTGAAGTTTAGATTTACCTGTGACAATCAAAAAGACTCCAGGCAGATCAGACTGTGTCCATCCTTCATGATCTTTGTTGAATCTGAATGTGTATCCTCCTGAGTCATTCTTCTTCAGGTTGTTGATGGTCAGGATGTGTTGGTTCTTCATGTTGTCCTGATACTCCACACGACCTGCAGCCTCAATCAGCCTTTTAACTTCCTCATCACCACTTCTCAGTTTTTTACTCCAACATTTAAACTCTGGCTTCATGTTATCAGGATGTGAGTATTCACTTGTGATGTTGACTGAAGATCCTTCCAGAGCACAGATTCTCCTGCTGACATAATTCACTCTCCAGCAGTTTTTATCCTGAACACCTGAAATATAGATGGATTATGAAATGACTGACTGGTCTATATTTCAGGATGTCAGTGAATCAATAATTTTTTTTAACACATACAAACTTCTGTAGATTGAAGACATTTGTGGCTTTTAACTGCACAAGAAAATGTGCCTCTTGAAGAGTTTTGAACTGAATAATGTTGATTCTCATAATAGCTTTGTTTGTTGTGGTACCAGAGGTAGAAAGTCTGAGGGTCTGTCAGGTTACATCTTGTACTACAAGCCAGTGTAACAAACCCAGAAATGGAAGAAGTCCATTGAACATGAAGCTCTGTTGATAAAAGATAAATACACTTCCCATTACTGTGCATAGATATATTCATAAAGTTTATATAATTCATATAAATGTTGGACTCAACAAATCTGACATGTGAGTTTTGGTGGTGTTATTTTTGTACAACTTCACCTCTGGGATATGTGATGGAGCACGGCTCATCCACTGGTGTCTGTTTATAAGAACACATGTCTCCATAAGCATAAGTCACACTGAAGCAGGTTGCTGTGATGGAATCTGAAGAAAAAGTAATGCAATTAAATATTTGTAAGAAGATTATTTTTATATTTAGAATTGAGATTTCTGTTCATATTGAATTTATTTATTGTCAAATAATATAGCAGAATAAGCATCATGACTCACCCACAGAGACTTCAGGGGCTCTGAGATGCTCGTAGCCTTTGACAGCACAGGAGTATGTGGCTGCTTCCTCACTGCTGAGCAGCTCTTGGTACCAGGGAGACCAGTCCTCATAGAAAAACTCTCTGTTCTTGTACCAGATGTAGGCTGCAGGCTTTTCAGTCAGAGGACAGCTGCTGCTGCACATCAGTGTTACTGTCTGTCCCTCTGTGGCAGGAATCACCTTTACCTGCAGCTCTGAGATGATGATGGAGAACAACTTATACAATGATGTCATTTGGAAAGTAATAAATGAGTAAAAGTCACTGTACCTGTAACAACTTGAAGAGTAATTCTGTTGAGCCAGCAGAGTTGTGGACTGTCTGCAGTCTTCATACAGCAGTAAGCGTATTTGCATCACTCTCTCTTAGATCATTGATGGTTAAAGTTGGGTTTTTCTCTTCAGAGATGTTGTACGTTACACGTTGTCCATCCACAGAGAGCTCACTCTGTGCTCACTCAACATAATTTCCCTTCCATTGGATAGTGAACCATTTTCTGCTATAAATCAGATGTTTATGTGAGCAGTGCAGATCCACTGATGAACCTTTGAGAGCACAGATCCTGGTTTCTCCTCCATTAACACCTTTAACAGAAACTTTCTTTAGAAAAAAACCTTTCTGTCAAAAAGAGAGAGATATTCTGTAGTTTACATTAGGAACTAATCTGAACTCAAAGTTGTCATCTATAAATCATGTAGTAGGATTAGCTATGGTTACTTTCATTCTTAAATAGGGACAAATAAATAATCACTGATACCTGTGATGTAAATGATGACACCCACAAAGAGACGACAAGCATTCCTGAGCAGCATGATTGTTGTAGTCCAGACTTTAACGTTTAACATTGACAGTGAAAGCTTGAATAAAAAATTTTTTAAAAAGTAAGTCATCGGTCACCTAAGCTGTTCTCCTTTTCAGAGTGAAAGGTTAGGGGGGGAAGATTGACTGTTGTTTCATATTCAGTGGTTTCACATCTTGTGCAGCTTTGAGGCTAATACCAAACTTCCTTCCTTTTCCTTTCAATCTTTTGTCGACTCTGCTGCGTGCTCTTGTATTTTAAATAAATGCGCAATAAATAGTCACCTCAGGTGCTTTAAGCTGTTGAGAAGAAAGCTGTGTGTTAAAGCTTTTGTCCACATCTAATTATGGTGGTTTATGGTTTGTGATGAATACAAACGTCTGTGGTGATCAAGAAACCCCAGATTCAAGCTCACTGTGCAACATGAACTGCTGTGGAGATGCAGACTTTTTTTTGATACTGGTTACACATGGGTGCTGGGTGTGGCCTAAAAGTGAAAGCTTTTACCACATTTGAGCAACACTCAGAAGTGACAACAGGTCTTCAACCACAGAGATAAACACTGTAAAATTTTAAATAAAAATTGTGTTCAACATTCACTCTTGTTGTTTCCTGCCTCAAATTCTGTGATTTATTGTTTGAATGCTGAAAAACAAGCACAATTTCAGATTCCTTTAGCACCTTCTCTCTTGTTCTGTTGTTTAGTAATTTGAGACCAGAAGGGACCATAATTACTGAGAAGGGTCTGGCTGCAGCCACTGTGGAGCTCCACACTAACCGGAAACACGTGACCTCCACAGTAGCCGGAAGCACGTGACCTCCACAGTAGCCGTAAACACGCATGGATACCGTGGAAGTCTTGCAAGTTGATCGCAAAGGTTGGTTAAGTCTTTCTTAAATAAATTTGCCGTTAGTGA
>NW_005187829.1:247362-249110 GCF_000239375.1 Pundamilia nyererei | reverse complement strand
GAGGTCACGTGTTTCCGGTTACTGTGGAGGTCACGTGTTTCCGGTTACTGTGGAGGTCACGTGTTTCCGGTTAATGTGGAGGTCACGTGTTTCCGGTTACTGTGGAGCTCCACAGTGGCTGCAGCCAGGTCCTCTTGTAATTACTGCTCATTGTGTCAGCAACTCCATGTTTAATGCAACAGTCTTGATGCTGAGGGATCTGATCGTCTTTTCTGAGCCATTCTGCACACGTTGGTAACATTTTCTATTGTTCTCTGCTTAACCTTCAACAAGTGATGACTGTAAATGTCATTACTCAATTATGTTATATGCCAAGTTTTCACCAATTTTTCTATATTTTACACTCAGGGACAATTGATTTTAATGATTGCTGATCACTAAGAATTGTAATACTTTTGGTTTTACTGTCATATTTTTACTGTTACTATCAAGTGAGGGTGTGTGCCAAGCAGCGAGAGAACCCAAAATGCAGGACTTGGCAGACAGGCTTAACTAAACTCAAACAGCTTTATTGCCAGAGCTCAGGAGCAAAAACCTAAACTGAAAACTTGAACAGAGGGAAATTTGAATAGACTTGAAAAGACATGAGGCTATGGGGGAAAGAGACACTGCTGGGGAAAACAAGGTGCAAGTGAAAAGAATCAATTAATGAAAACGAGCAAAGAAAAACTGAACACAACACACACAGGGCAAAAGACTATCAAAATAAAACAGGGAACCAACACTTAGACTGAGACTAACACCTAATTTTGACAGGCCAAAGTAAACACAAAGACAAACTCATTGAACATGGACACAGAAACGTAGATGAGGCATAGACAACACAGGAGGACCAGAAAAACTTGAGAATAACAAAGAAAACGATGAATACAAAATCAGAATGAAAACCTAACCAAAGCAAAGGTAATATTTAAGCTAAAAACTACAAATGGTAGTGATATTTCCCAAACAGAAAACACTGGGTACAAAACCCAGTATCGTGACAGTTATAGCATTAATGCTCGTAATAAACATGGACAAAGTTCCAATTAATAGCACCTTTAACAGAAACTTTCATTAGAAAACAGCTTCATTATCTCATCCATCTTTTTTACCTTTCTGTCAATAATATGTTGGCATCTGTGACCCTCATCCTGCTGTCCCAGCATGCAACAGCAAAGAGGATGGCACTGACCACAACAGACTCAGAGAAAATCCTGAGCGTTGTCCGATACATGTTAAAAGATCTCAGCTGCTTCAGAAAATAGATACGACTCGGGCCCTTCCTGCAGAATGCAGTGATGCTTTTAATGCAGTCCGGTTTATTTTCTGACACGAGTGTGTTGCTGATCTCTGTGGAAGACACAAAGTGTTGAAGACGCAGATATTGTGGCCTTCCTGTCAGGTAATCCACAATCCAGGACACAAGAGAGGCATCCACATGCATCAGTTTATCAGCCAGGAAGGTTGGCCTGATGGTATGAACTGGAAAAGTCGAAAAACATAACCTTCAAAGTGCATGGACACAATTTATCAGGTAGATGATGGAAACCTCAACTCCAAGGCACCACATAGAGCTGACGCAGATTCTGATGCGGTTATTATAGTTAACTAAAACTTAGCTATGAACTAAAAGTAGATGTGAAAAACAAAAGAAAAAAATTGTTCGCAAAGTTACTCTTTAAAAAAAATGTGGTTTGAAATTCACTCTTGTTTTTTGCTGTCTCAGACAATTCTGGGGGGCTCCTCTACTGTTTTTTTTTTTTTTT
>NW_005187829.1:245273-246815 GCF_000239375.1 Pundamilia nyererei | reverse complement strand
CAAAAATTCCAAATGTTTAGGTTAATAACATGTAATTAATTAATATTAGAAATAACATCATTGCTTATATAACCTTGGCATTTTTCAGTAAAAATAAATGTGTATTTTCAATGAAAGTCGTGAAAAACATTTCTCCTAAAAATGACCCAAAGTTATCAACTTAAATATACAATTTATGTGTAATCCTGTTCTCTAAACTTTTTTCGGAATTACTCAGTATTTCAGGACACTTTTCTTCTCTCCTAAGAGATCTTGAATTATTACTCATTTATTCCATCGCACCTACCAATAAGTATTTTTACATAATAATTACATCCTAAGTCACGGGCTTTATCAACATGTTTTTGAACATTCTGATAACAAATAGTTTCTTTAAGAGATAATAATAGAAGGGAAAATGGGTCATTCAAACATCAAACATTCAAAAACTTTACAGAAAAACCTGAAGAAATAAGAAACAAATGATTATTCAGATAAATCTTCACACTAGTCGTAGCTGAAAGAATTAAACTACTACAGCGCATTTTTTTTATATTTATTAATACTCATAAAGGTTATTGATTTATGTTAAGCTGTTATCAGTTCATGTATGGTTCAGGGAAAAAAAGAAATGATGACTTTAAGTTTTAACTGTTCAGTTTGAAAGCTCTAAACCACGCAGAAAGCAACAACACAAAGCTCACAAGTTTGCATGTTATACAAAGTTAGCAATAACATTTTTACATTGTCTTATACTTTGTACACAACACATGCATTTCATGATCAAACATCTTTAAATTGAAACCCACAAGCATTTCTACTTTTCTACTCATTTCTACTGTATTCTACGTGCCATTTTAGAGTGTGGTTGTTTTACACTCTGTACACAACAGCTGTGGTGCTTTTTTGAGTTTTTTTTCTGTTTAAAAGGCAGTGACTCAGTATTGGATGTTAGAGTATAGATCAGCTATATTGGAATAGAGTTCAACTTGATTGGGATTGACTTTGCCTTCATTGCAGTAGAGGTCACCTTGATTGGAGTCAAGTTCTCCTTCATTGGAATAGAGATGAGCTGGTTGGTGTGTATTGACATGCATTCTGCTGTAGTGAGCTGAGAAGTTTTCATATATGGGATTATGGTTAACCTGAGGAGACCAAAAACATAACCTCCCATATGGTACACATTTTACACCATATGGAAGGTTAAGACATTGGTGAGATAAACAGGACAAAAAAATCTATCCACACAAAAGGATAAATGATCAAGTAAAAGAAAAACAGGATTGTGGATGCACTGTGTTGTGTACCTGCTGTTTGTTGTCTGATATTTCACTCTTTGGAGAATGACTGGAAGCCGTCTTTTTTCTGAGTGTCAAACACGAAAGGATATGACTGAATAACAGATTTCAAATCAGAGTTTGAACATGACTGATCTAAAAGAGAACACAGTGATGCTCACCTCCGGCAGCAGAACACAGTGAGAAGTATTATTATTATTAACAGGAGAGCTGCAAAACCTCCTGCAGCTGCTGGTAGCCATTGAGCTGTGGTGTTATCCTTGTT
>NW_005187829.1:233460-244488 GCF_000239375.1 Pundamilia nyererei | reverse complement strand
TCCAGCAGTTTTTATCCTGAACACCTGAAATATAGATGGAAGATTTAAAGTTGACTTTGGTGTCTGCATGTTGAGATAACAGCTTGTTATTAATTAACAGAATTAACAGTTTTCTTTGATACTCACAGACGTCATCAGATTGAAGATGCTCATGACCTTTAATTGCACAGTAAAAGTTGTTTTTCAAAGAACTTGGAGTTGAAATGCTTCTTATATTTTCCCTATAAAGTTTTCCATTTTCATACCACACATAGACAGTTTGAGGGCCGATCAGAGGACACAAGCTGCTACAGGTCAGTGTGTTCCCAGGTGTCTTTACAACATGTACCACTGAAGAGATGATAAATACAGTTTCGTCAGTCACTATGTTATTATGCATATTTTATACGTGTATGTATGTCAGTTACATGGTTTTGTGTATGGGAGCAGATTTGTAGAGGTGAGTTCAAAGAACAACAGTACTTGAACTCACTTCTCTTTTCATTATAAGAGAGGAGTCTGTGTACTCATTCTGTCTTTTCCTCATCAGGGACGTTTTCAGTTTAACACATTTTCATTGACTGCATCCACACACTTCAATAATAATCCTGGCATTCTACTTTTTTCACCCAAAGCGTAATGTAATTCACGTGTGACCTGGAACATGAAATTGTTTCATTTAAAAAAAATACTGGTGGCTGCCAGTGCTACCCCTCAGCTTCTTAGTAGATGTGCCTATGCTGTTAATGTGAAAATCCTACTTGAATCCATTCCTGAATTATTGCAATCACAAAATTTTCAGAAAACTAGAACTTTGACCTTGACCTCGAGGTCAGTGTCAAGGAGATTCAAAATCAAAGATTTTTAGTACATGTGCCTTTTGTAGCAATTTGGAAATCCTACTCATTCTCGCATTCACAAATCTCTGTGTCCATGCCAACTGCCAATAACATCTTTTAACCCTTCAGCCTTTTTACAGCCGAGGGGTTAAAAAAGTGAATATAGAAACAGTGCATTTCAGAGATCAGTAAGAAGACGTGTTTGTGTTCACCTCTGGGAAATGTGATGGAACAAGGCTCATGTTCTGATCCCTGCTGATAAGGACACATTTCGCTTTTAGTGTACGTCACATTGAAGCATGTTGATGTGATGGAATCTGGATGAAAAAAATATTAGAGTATTGAGTATGTTTACTCAGAATTATTTGACTTAGTTTATTTAGAGTAGTTTATTTTGTAACACACTGAACATCATGACTCACCCACAGAGACTTGAGGAGCTCTGAGATGCTCGTAGCCTTTGACAGCACAGGAGTATGTGACTGCTTCCTCACTGCTGAGCAGCTCTTGGTACCAGGGAGACCAGTCCTCATAGAGAAACTCTCTGTTCTTGTACCAGATGTAGGCTGCAGGCTTTTCAGTCAGAGGACAGCTGCTGCTGCTGCACATCAGTGTTACTGTCTGTCCCTCTGTGGCAGGAATCACCTTTACCTGCAGCTCTGAGAGGATCATTAATTGAAATAATATCAATACATTGATTATTCATAGATGAGTTCTTAACGCGTTTGATAAAACCACTGTACCTGCAACACTGAGAGAAATTCCCCTTTGGCCACAGTCTGATTTGTCAGCAGGTTCTCTGCAGCAGTAAATGTTTGCATCATTCTCTGCTAGATTGTTGACTGTCAGAGTCAAGTTACTATCTGCTGACATGCTGTACTTTCCATCTGCAGAGGTGTCAATCTTGAAGCCCCCCCTGTGTACACTGTACCAGTTTATGCTTGATGTTGGATGTTGATGTGAGCAGGACAGATTCACTGATGAACCTTTCAAGGCACAGATGCTGTTTGTTTGTCCCTGAACACCTTTAACACAACATTTGATTAACAAGCATCTGTGCAGATTTACACAATTTCTATAACATTGATCTCTATACCAACAAGTCATGGCAGTTGTACAGTGATAATGCAAATGATTAACTTGTACTTTAATGACCTCATCAAGATAGAATTAGTGAAAGTCCCTTCAACTAAAAGCTATTATCCTGTTTTATCTAATCTTTTTGTGACTTTGCACAGTCTGGCTACACCTGAAATGTTTTGCAGTCTTAAATTGAACAAAATATATCCTCCCTGAGAGATGGAGAACAAAGATCCAAAACAAACATCTGGCTTCTGAAAAACACAACTGCTGTAAATTTCAGCTTTTAGTCAGAATGTTTGATTGTTTGATCTTCTAAATACTCCATATGCTGTTTGGGTAAAATAAAGGAGGTGAAATTCAGAAGTGTCCTGCTTAAAAGAGAGATGCCAATTAGAGAATGGACAGAGAGATAAAGGCAAATGTGTAGACAGAGTGCATGCATGCAACACCATGTATACCAGTCAAAAGTTTGGACAGAATGCCTCTAAATCCCTGAAATGTCTCTGTACATATAACGCGTTAACGGGTTAACCGCGCTAACATGTTGTCGCTGTGCAGCTCCACACATGGGGCATATATATATATATATATATATATATATGTGTGTGTGTGTGTGTGTGTGTGTGTGTGTTAGGGGCTGTCAACGTTAACACATTAATATGTCATTATGATATTGCAATGACATATTAATGTGTTAACGTTGACAGCTCTAATGCCACAATGGAACGTAACAGTTCTTGCTTTTTATTTTCTCTTTTACTCACAGTTTAGCTTCTACATGGTTGCCACTGGTAGAAGACCACAGTTTGGGTTACAGTAGTTCTCCAGCACATTTTAAAATGTGCTGATCATATGTTTTTAATTGTAACACAGAGTGATCATTTACTGATATGAATTTGACACAAGCTTGGAATGAGAGACTTATCTCACTATGGCCCAAACCCAGTACTTTAAAGCACTGATGCAAAGGAACATTTAGTACATCAATTTTTAGAAACTAGCAGCTTTCATAAAACTGCAGTATTTGATAGAATGGAAAGGTAAACAATCTGATAAACCAGCTGTAACAAATACAAAAACAGGCTATTTTTTCTGTGGTGACTGTGAAAGGACAGGAGGACTGACCTTATAGAGTAAAAAAAAAAATCGTTATTATGGCTTAAAATAAACAACAGTAAAAAACAACCTCAAATATCTACAACCATAAACTGTTACCTATGCATTAATGCAGCATTTACACTGATGCATACAAAGTGGACAATGAATTAAGGGATCAGGGAAAACAGAATCTTTCCTACCTGAGAGACAGAGAACAAAAACCCAGAACAAACATTCAGCTTCTGTGAAGAACATGGCTGTTGCAGACTGTGCTGTCTTATCAGAAAGTGGATTTATAAGCTTTCAAAAAACTCAGCTGCTATTATATTAGAGAGTGAATGCTTAAAACCAGAAGTCATCTTCTTAAAACCAGAAGTCTGATGACAGAATGGACAAAGAAATTAGGGCAAATGTGCTTGCATGCAACACCTTCAGATCACTTCCTCTTGTGGAAAGACGAAACCTCAACCAAAGTGTCAAAGTAGTGTACCAGCTGTGAAACACTGTGAAATGTTTTTTTTTTTTTTTTTTTTTTTTTAATGTTTCCATGTTGTCAGAGTCAGAACAGGTACATGTGGTTTGGTTGTCATTTTGTGGTCCAGATAAAACTAAGAAGAAACCCCACAGACACAGACACTTTGAACTTTTAATGTTCAATTCAAAAGCATCTCAAGCTCACACACACGAAAACTTTATGAAACAACAGGTTTTTGTCTTTTAGTACAACATTTGGAATTAGTGTGTTTACTGCCAAATATTTCTAAAGTCAGGAGTCAGCCATGTTTTTTCTTTTCAACTGATTTTTATTATGTGTTTTATGCAGAGTTTAAAAACAGATACACCAGTTGTGATGCTGAAGTCATACCAAAGTTACTCAACTACAGAGGAAATATATGGTGACAAACTTTATTGAGCAGAAAGTTGGAGTAGAGCCTGCTGTTCCAAAACCAGGATGGAAACAACTTCCTCTCTGAGGGTGTGTGTAGCTACTGAATGAGTGGATGTTTGGGCTGCTTCTCTTTTCAGAATTGCTTTCTTGAGAGGGTAAGAGAAGTCTACAGGGCTGTTGTTTTTCTTTGAGATGAAGATGGTCAGGTTTTGGTTGAGAGAGGTGTGGTATTGAATTACTTGTTGGCAGCTGTCTCTCCATTGTTTGTATCCTCAGTGTGGATCTGTTGCCCACCTCCTTAATTCCAGATGAACAGATCATCTTGGTTGCAAAGACATCAGACTCCAACACGTTCAGTCTCTTTAAAGACAGATATTTATACATATGAATGACCCTTTGAAAGACATCTCAGTGTCTAAAAGAATTAAATGTGGCAATGATTTGTGTACTATTATTGTCCCAGCTCAGTTACACATGTTGTGCTTTGACAGCAGTGCTCATACTGCCTGCCTAAATAACAGTGGACAATGGAACAAGTGAGTTGCAGGCTCAGGCCAGTGGTTCAAGGAAGCAGTAGAAGGCTGGTGACAGCGGTTATTGTAAGCAATGATCTGCAGGTTGTGATGCAAATGAACAGCTAGTCACAGATAGTGCTGTAGATAGCAACCAGCAAACAGCTCTCCATGGTGGTGTGAAAATGGACTTGGAAACAGTGCAGGAGGATGACGAAGTGAAATGCAGAAGCTGTGGCAAAAGGGAAAGAGAAGTGGAGGCAAATCAAAGCAGTGGAAAGGCAAGGTGAATGAAAACTGAAGCTGTAAATCAAAGCAAGATTTCAGGTTATTTGAATGCTGTAAATGTTGAAAAAGAAGAAGAAATGTTCGAGGGTGTTTTGTTGTTACAGTTCTCAGTTCTCAAAGAATGATGATCAGCAGGCATATTACTTACAGAAGACCAATTACTTTTTCCGTGAACCCATTGAAAGACAGTCTTTAGAAATCACAGACAATCCCTGATGGAGACATATTCATATATTGTGTTTTAAAGATAAGGAGAGTATAGGAGAATAGAAACTTTAAATGCGATAAAGGTGAGCAATGTTACATGAGCTCAGTACAGAAAAAGACATTGCTGTGCTCCTTCTACAGGAAATGGCTTATTAGATAATGAAGTTGAATGGGGCATGAGTAAGTGAGGACGGTACTTTCTAAATCTTGTTACAAATCTTAGTGCAGATGTAGCAGTTTTATTTCCTCAGCACCTTCAGTTATCTCACGTTATCAAATCCAACTTAATAGTTCACTAATTCAGTTCAGTTTTATTGATATAGCAACAAATCACAACTAAATGTGCCTCAAGGTGCTTTATAGTGTAAGAGCAAGCACATGGCAACAGTGGGAAGGAAAAACAGGAAGAAACCTCCAGCAGAACCAGGCTCAGGGAGGGTGGAGCCATATGCTGTGACCAGTTAGGGGTGCGGGCAGTGGGACAGGACAGAAGCCACACTACAGAAGAGAACCAGAGATTAATGATTAAATGCAGCCTGGTGTATCAACTCTTAGGAAGTGAGAAGAGGTGAGTGAAGAAAAAAGTGTATCATGGGACACCATGAAAACAATTCATCTGATTTCCAGTGATTCAACTTGTCATTTTAATGCAGTAATGTAAGTTTTTACAACTTGACAAAATGTTGTCTCTGTTGAATGTGTTTACAGATACAACAAAATGCCCTGCTTTTCTAAATGTATCAAATGGGGAAAATTAAAAAAAATGTCCTATGCAGTGTATTGAATGCCTAACATCTAACAACTCGTACAATAACTCATTCTTTCAAAAACACAGGAAGTCTCTGCAAGCTAATCAAGGCCATGGTGCATGTGTGAATGCTGCACAATGGAAGAAGTGTGGCATGCAAAGATGAGAAAAATGTTATCTTATGCATCAGCATCAGCCATGTGAGAAAGTCCTGCTGTTTACAAAAAATGCACCCAAAACGGACTGGCAGATGAAACAAACAGAAAAGACAGTCTAACCACAGATAATTTAACAGAAAGGAACACCCGAAATTTAAAACTGTAAAAGCAGAAATACATGATGAACAATCAAAGAAGAGAAAAACTGACAGAGAGAGGCATTTCTATTTATACACATTAGAAACAGTTAGAGTAAAGCAAAGAATAGCATGGCAGGAAACAGAAAAACTGACGATGCACTCTTACAGAGATGCTTTGGTTCATGCATTCTTGCTGTTTCTGTTTCATGCAGGCTTTATGAATGCAGACAGCAAAATGCGAATGTGAATTATATGAAAATATGAATTCATCAGTAAGGCTGGAATATCACAAATTTTATCAGTCACAAAAGTGAAAACAGTTTGATCTGAGTACAACAGCTTAGCCTCCAATCTTATAAAACTGGACAGACTTTGGATATTTTCCTTAAAGCTGAGATGTTGATCATAAATAATGCCCAGGTTTCAATCAGATTGTTTTGTGTATGTCATTATTTGTTCAAAGTAGGGAGTGTGTGTGTTTGGGGGGTGTTAAGTTAAGTTGTAAGATGATAATAGCAGACACCTGTGTACTTACGTATGTCTTATTATAGATTACTCTCAACTAAAATGTTTTTCATAAGGACAGGCAAAGCAGCATTGTTTTGTTTTTTGTTTTGTTTTTTACCCAAAATCAGATGTTTATATAATAAATGTTTGCCTTTCATTATCTTAAACAGCTGCTCATTAAGTAAAAGTAAAAGTAACTTAGCGATGGGGCGGTAGTTATGGACTAAGCCAGACACAGAACCACGAAGGAGGGAGGAATGGGGATTCAAGGAATAACACAAACCAGACTAAAACCAAGAACAGAAATAAACAAGAGAATTAAAACCTGAAAATACAAATATAAAGAAATACACCAGAATAGGCTGCTCCAAGAAAGCACCCTTAACCAGAAACCCTTAACACTCTCCAAGAAAACCCTGAATGCAACACCCATAAAACTAAGAAACAAGACAAATGTAAATATAATATATGCAGAATATAGAATCATGAAACAAAGATAATTAAAAATACAAAACTAGAAAAACATCCCAAAACTCCTAAACCAAGACCCAGGGACCATGTTTAGCCAGATTAGTTCATTAATTTTTATGTGGCCTGACTTTGTGAATATGTGCTCTGACTGACGTCCATACAATCGTTTAAATTGCGCTTAAAAACTCACTTGCTTAATCTAGCCTTTGAAGCAAGTTAGTTCAGACTTCCACCTGGTCTGCATTTGTGCTACATAACTGTAACTGTTGCTGTAACTATAACTGTTTTTGTTGTCTTTTGTTGTAACCTGCATTGCGGCACTTTTGTGAAGCACTTTGATGGACACAGGTCCTTTTTAAATGTGCTATAGAAATAAACATTAATTGATTGATGTATTCCTTATGACTCTTTTAGGGTGCGCCTAGAACCTTAGCAGGCCTTTTGGAGTGCAATTCATTTGTCAAATAGAGACAAAGCAGACAGGGCATACACTGGTATGTCAAATTTCTGGCCAGCATGTCAGATTATGATAAAATGGCATTTGGTTCGTGTTCATTGGTTTTACACATCATGCAGGTTTCAAACTGAACCCAAACTTCCTTCCTCTTTAAATACTTTATGCATTTATAAACTATAGGTGTCTGAACAAGTTAGTATTTTACATTTGAAAAATTGTAAAATACTAACTGAAAAACTATAAAAATTTTATGTCTGCTGCCCTCTAGTGGTTGAACTCTTCACCTTGCAGCAGTGACATGCAGCCTTGTTCACTCAACACCTTTCACTCAAGAATTGTGCTTTTAAATCAGTCTTGCTGTTTACTAAATCTCACTTTGCATAGAACACATTCTTTCGGGTAACCAATGAAAAATCAGCACATGCTGACTTCACAACGTCACTATGAATCCAAACAATTTGGTGGACTCCTAATTGCAGGAGCCCTCTTCACTCTTTCTGCTCTTTAGCAGTTAGAGACATGGCCACGAGATGGAGCCATTATCATAACTCATCATTTCAATAACTGCTTGTGCTTTCAATATAACAGTCTCTACTGTTAAGGGATGATTTAATCACCTGTTCTGAGGTTCATGCAGGTAGTGGTAATATTGTATCCTGTTACTCTGTTTCACTTTGTAAATATGTTTTACACATTTTTTTTTTTTTTACAAAGATTGCAGTTGTCGCTTCTGGATGATCATTCATCTGAGCTCAGTTCATGAAATGGTTAAAACGCAACAAAAAACATTTGAATATATTTCTTGCCCAAGTTGTGTCTGTGCGTGTTTGTGTGTGTGTGTAACAGGTTACAGTTTTGGCTTGTTTAGTGCCCAGCCATAACATTGCGAAGAAACAAGAAGTGTCTGCTAGTTACTGCAAGTGTCACATACACAGATTCTAGGTCTGACGAACAGTCTCAGTTGTGGGCAAAAGACAAAAACCAGTAAAATTCTAAAATGTGTTTCAATACTCTAAATGCTAAGATCAACAGGAAACAGTGGAACCAATATATTGTTGACACTTAAAAACTTTTCTTGAGTATTGAGCATCTCAAAATAGTTTAGTTTGTGTGATACCACATGTATGCAGTTTGATTGTCAGTCAGGTTACAGCTGGTGCTACAAATCACAATGTTGAAGAAGCTCTTTGAATGTGAACCTCTTTTGATACGAGATGAATACACTTCGTGTTTTTTATAATAATACTGTAATATACTAATAATACTGTGTGCGTCTATTGTAATTAAGTGAATGACTGGTGTTGTGATGCAGTGGGTGGCAGATGTGCCCCAAAACTGACTCATCCGTACACACTCACAGTGTCACAGTCACACCCACAGTGTCTGTCAGACATGATTTATGTATAACTCACTCACTTACTGCACATAATGTCCTCTTTGTTTAATAATCACTCACTGTATATACTGTTCTCTCTGTTTTTGCACAGTCGAGGAGCGTATCAGGTAACATTTCACTGCGTGTTGTACTTGTATAACTATGCACGTGACAAATAAAGAATCTTGAATCTTGTGGTGTGGGAAATCTTGAGTGATCCTTTTCTAACTTCCTATAGGGAAGCTAACTGAAAAGGTCTCCAACTTAAAGACTGGTTGACATCCAGTGGATTTTCTGAGAATAACATATCAAAACAAAGTGGTAGAAATAGCTTCAAACAGTGTTAAGTTCATTTCAGTGCATGTTATACAATGTTGACGTTTGGCCTTTTCTCTTGGTGAATATATGCATTTATGTCTATTCTTATTACAGGACTCGTGAATAATCACTGATACCTGAGATATAAAAGATGACAGCCACAAACAGAAAGCCTGTATCTCTCAATAACATGATTTTTTTGTCCAAACCTTTGGTGTAAAGATGACAGTAAGTGCACAAAACACAAGAGACAAAGTCACTCACCATTCAAACTAAGAAGTACTCTCTGTCAGTCTGAGGGATGAGGTAGATAACATGAATGTTTCATATTTACTGGTTGTGCAGCTTGGACACTAAAACCAAACGTCCTTCCTCTTTCTTTAAATCTTTAGTATTCTTGCATGCTATGTTGTACCATGAAAACATATTAAACTACGTTCAGTCACTTCCCATATAATAATGATGATTTTATTAGATTTACTGTAAGTATCAGCTCTGCTCCTTGTAGTTGTATTTGAATGCATTAAATAGTCATTGTTGAGCAGAGAGCTGTGGAGGTGGTAAAACTGTTAAACGTGCAGCATGAACAGCTGTAGAGATGTCGACTTTAGTCTGCTGTGAAGCTACTTTTTTGCCTCTGGTTGAATGTGGGTGCTGGGTGTGGTCAGAAAGTGCCAGACTTTAGCGCTTTGCAACCACACTCACAGATGTAAAAACTTTTACTCATTAATAAAAATCACATGTCATAACTACTCTTGGTGTTTGCTGCGTTAGATGCTCTGAGATATTGCTTGTCTGATCAAAAAAAAAGCATAATCTGAACAAGCCCATAAAACCGAAGATAACTGAGCTGTAAATGTCATTAGTTAATTATGTTATGTTATGTGGCAGGTTTTTACTGACTTTTCTACATTTTGCAGTCAGGTGATAGTTAATGTCAATAATCATTGTTTGCAGGAAACTCACCTGAAAGCAGGTCTGATTTTACTTGTACTTATTTGTACTCATTGTACAGTCATTGAAGGAAAAAAGATTGAATAAACCCTCCACCTTCTGACAGCAAAAAGGTGAAGAAACAATCCAAGTGATTATTCTGATAAATCTTCACAATAGTTGTGCAAAAGAATTTAGCTACTTGAGCTACTTTGTTTATTTTGTCTATTTTACATAACCATTATTAGAAACATTAGAAACTTTATGATTCAGAAAAAAGAAACCTGCACACATGATGACTTTAAAGTTCAGTTTTACAGTCATTTTCCAGGTAATGTTATAAATTCACAAAGCAACACAAAGTAGTACAGCTAGCGTGTCTGACAAAGTTAACAATAGCATTTTTATGTTGTGATGCACTTTCCAGGTTTTTTGCAACACGTAATATCGTAGGCTATCGTTAAATAGAAAACCCCATGCATTTTTACTTTTTTACTCATTTTTACTGTGATTTTACTGTATATTTCCAATATAGAGTGTGATTGTTTTACACTCTGGACTCATCAACTGTGGTGCTTTTGTTGTAGGCAATGACTCAATATTAGAGGTTACAGTAGAGACTAGTGCCATTGGAATAGAGATCAACTTCATTGTGATAGAGATGAGCTTCGTGGTTCACGGTGTCAGGCATCCTGCTATGCTGAGCTGGGTTCTTTGCATATATGGGATTAATGCTGACCTGAGGAAACCAAATAACATACATTACATTTCATTGCGTACGAGAGGGTATAATGTTAGTGAGATAAACCTGTCATGTACCTGCTGTTTGTTGTCTGATATTTCACTCTTTGGAGAATGACTAGAAGCCGTCTTTTTTCTGAGTGTCAAACACAAAAGGATATGACTGAATAACAGATTTCAAATCAGAGTTTGAACATGACTGATCTAAAAGAGAACACAGTGATGCTCACCTCCGGCAGCAGAACACAGTGAGAAGTATTATTATTATTAACAGGAGAGCTGCAA
>NW_005187829.1:219694-220900 GCF_000239375.1 Pundamilia nyererei | reverse complement strand
GTCAAACACCCCAGAAAAAGACATTTCAGTTTGATTGACATATGTGAAGTTTTGTGATATGCTTGGTTGATGGATGATTATCTTACTTCATAGCTTATTCCCTGTTTTGGCTGTGTGGCATACAAGAGAGGGACCCAAAACACTGGACTCAGAGGACAAGAATTAAACGCAAAAGCACCGAACATGATGACTTTGGAGGAAGTTAAACTACACACAAGACACAGAAGAACAGTCACCAAAATAAAAGAGGAAGTGAGTATGTTTATGGCCTGGCTTTGTGCATATGTATGAGCTCTTACTGATGTATCCCTTATGACTCTTTGAGGATGCACCTATAATCTTAGCAAGCCTTGAAAACTTAAAAATGACCCCACATATTTTCTAATGTAGTTCATTTTTCTCCAAGACAATACCTGTTGGTATCAAAGGTAACTGTAATATTTTAAAATTCTATTTCATCTTAATATTACACACTTTATTATTTCTTTTGTACAGTCGGTGTTTCAGCTAAAAAATATAAGGGGGTGGTAGACAAGGAGTACAAAACTCAAGTGTAGCAGTAAACATAATTTATTTACAATAAAACAAGCACAGGGCATTAAAATAGGATAAAAACTAAAAACAAGCTAAATGTCCCACTTATATATTATATGTACAGAAACAGTCTTTAAAAAGATGCTCTAGCACCAACACCAACCATCACCGAAGTCGCTCTTTTCACCGAATGTGTCTTGCTGGCATTTAGGCACATGGCCACTAGATGGCGCCATTATCATAATTCGTATCAACAACATCTTCTGCAATTTATGCAACAGTCCACTCTACAGAGGGTTTGAATCACCTGTTCTGAGGGCTCATGCAGGTATTAGTAATACTGTCTCCTGTTCTCTGAATTCATGCTGTAATTTCACATATGTTGATATGATTTAGGAGCAAAGTTGTCTCTTTTGGATGTTAATTCATCTGCTCACAGTACATGAAATGAGAGAAAATCCTCATGTTTACATCAGAATCTGTTTGTCGCTCATGTTTATGAGTATGTATGTGAGTGTGTGTGTGTTTAAAGCTGATTATAGTTACAGCGTTGTCTAGCATAATTTACAGCCATAACACTGTGAAGAAACAGGAAGTGTCTCCAAGTGAGACAAGGCCATACTCTGTGTGTGTGTGTGTGTGTGTGTGTGTGTGTGTGTGTGTGTGTGTGTG
>NW_005187829.1:215801-217566 GCF_000239375.1 Pundamilia nyererei | reverse complement strand
ACGTATCATCAAGCTTTGATAGTTAAATGCTCAGCCAGGTCCCCGTGCCAAATACACCCAGACAGATAAATTAGACAAACCAGAAGTTAGTGCTTCTTGATAGCAGCCTCAGAACTTTTATAACCTCTCAGTTTCACTGTGGCTCAGGCCTGTTAAGCACTTGTCTCTGTATTTCGCAGGATTTTTAATGACTTCTTCACAGTTATGTCGAGGATAATAATAAGAGCTGATGAAAATGAGGGCAGAGCCAGGCTACTTCATGTCTCAGCACAAGTGGGAATCTGTCTTTCTGCCATCACCTGCTAGCAAATTGGCAAGCAGGTAGTAACAACACTGTATAATTAACACATAAACACACTCAAGTATACCTGAGTTTTGTTCACTGTGCCAAAAATTTATTTTGGCATTGGCTTAGGATTTTTTTTTTGTCTTGCTTGATGTAACAGTAGCTTCATGCTTTATTAAAAAAAATAATTGTAGCTTCACATGTCTTTCATCTCCATAAGAATGATGTTTTAATGGATGATAAAAACTCTGATAAAGTCTTTAACTAAAATAATGTTAAATATTTGATGATAACTGTAAATTTGCTTTAGTTATTAAGAGTCCATATGTGCATAATGTGGTACAAAAAAGTCAGAATTAATAAAACAAATTGCTCACCCTTTCTGTCCATGCAGATTTTTTATTTTATTTTAATATACATGGGATTTGTTGGTATCATTGGGATCATTGTCCTATTTCGTGGTCGTAGGTCAAACGTTTAACGAGATGGTCTCACATAAATATTTTGGTGCACAAAGTTCATGGTTGACTCAATAACTACAAGGTGCTGCAGTTCTGCGGTTACAGGGCAAACCCAAATCATCACCTTTCCTTCACTGTGCATGACACTTGGTATGAGGTGTATGTGCTGAGATCCTGTCTATGGTTTCGGCCATGGTGCTGTGTAATATAGGCAAGCATCTCGGCTTTGGTCTCACCTGTACAAAGGTTTTTTCACATATACGTAAGTTTGCAAACCTAAGCTATGCTGCTATTTTCGTTTTATACAGAAGAGGCTTACTCCTGAAATATTTGCAAACAAGTCATACTTGATCCATCTTTCTCTAATTTACTGTCATGAACTTTAACATTTAACATGCTAGCTGAGGCCTGTAGACTCTCGGGTGTGACTCTTGGGTTTTTGCAGTTCCTCTGAGTATTATGTGGTCTGAACCTAGGGTGAATTTCCTGGGACATCCACTCCTAGGAAGACTGTTGCATTATGTCAGCACACACCTTAACACTCCAGTGAAACAAACTGCCCAAACCTGCCACTTCTACAGAGGTGCTCACACTTGCTGCTGATTAATTAATCAAGTACATTTTATCAGCAACCTTGCTACTACCCTCTGCCTATGGAGACAGCGAGGGTACTTAGTTTTATACTGGACTGCACAGATTCAGAACTTTCCTTTTCACATGGTTAAACCTGCTTAAACCTATCAAATGATTTATTATACAATTAGTAAACATAAGTGAACATCAGAAGAACATCTGAAGTTAAAACAGCATTAAATAGTATTATTTTACTATTGTTTTAACATTTGTCTCTTTCTTCATCTAGGGTGTGATGAAGCGTCGTGAATGTGTTGAATCTTTCCGGTCAATGGTTTCGCCAAAAGAAAGATCACATGAAGCACCCTGACATCTGCTGGTCAATCGATGTACACCAGGAGTGCTGTGATATTACATGTGGGCTACACGCCAGTGGATATGTATG
>NW_005187829.1:197855-214235 GCF_000239375.1 Pundamilia nyererei | reverse complement strand
CTGTAACTAACCATCCTCTCTAAGATTTGTTTGAGAAGATGTATGTTATTATTGGGAGATGTCATGTCAAAATGCTCCCAAACTGCTGATAATTTTTGATGGCACCATCATGTGCTTACAATCTCCTTGCAAGCTCATGATGATTCTCAGAATCAGCTCAGATCCAGTTCACACAAATAAATAATTCCCGTGTGTTTTTGAAAGCTTGAATCATGAATCATAACGAGGCAGTCACATCATTTCAGAGGAGCCTCTTTTGTCTTTGGTCATGTGATATTCTGAAGAACTATATGGACCTCAACATGGGCTTCATTTGGACACGCCCCCTTAAGTGTAACTAACCGGTACAATGATAATAGCAGGAGGAGAATGCAAACTTGATTTGTTTTTTGCAGATAAAATCAAAAAGTCAGTCTATTGATCCGCTATTCTGTAGTCGATCAGGAGGTACTTTATAGGTACAGAAATGTCCAATAATATCCATAACAAAATTATCATACAGTCTGAAATTCTGCTCTCCAGTCAGCTATGAAGTGCTTGTTAAGCAATGCATTGTAACCATTGCAGTGTTCATGTAGGGGCATGCATGTAGATCTACAAATAATGCAATTACAATCATAATAATTAAAGATAGTCAGCCTACTTTTATTTAAATTTTATTGTCATGTTAGATGAGAAAATGTTGAAAATCTGAATAGATTGTGAACTCTGCAGTCCTGAAATGCAGAGTTATGGCAATAAAATTCTTTACATAATTTCAGCGTGCAGGAAATTTTTGGATGGGCCAGTAATCAAATCATGATGATGCACTGCAGCCAAACTGCTTTCTGCACTAACACAATAACATTATAAAAGTCAGAGCAGTCAAAACAAGAAACCTACTGCCCATGCTGAAAATCCTTCCCACAACATGCACAGAGTCAGAAGGCTACAGAAGGGTATCCTGTATGTCTTTTTTTAAGAACCTAAAGAAACCTGATGTGTCACTCTGACACCTCAGCAGCTTTGATTAAAAAAAAAAGGTTATTTGACACCACAGGGAAGGAAATGTTACAGCTGCTTTGAGAAGCTTATTTTTTCATAATTTTGACCAACTTTTTACTCCTTAAATCATTTTCCCTTTATTTGTTTTCCAACAACACTCACACAGGAAAACCCTTCTGTTCCCAGTCTGTTCCCACTATGTCTATTCTTGCTGCTTATTACAAAGCGTCTGTGTCCACGTCCTGATTCGGAGTTAATCTGATGTTTCCTCCTTCATCTGGAACCTAGTGTGACCTTCGGAGCGATGCCATGATGTCACCTTAATTTGAGTGTGTGTATCACATGTGAGCACAAAAGCACACACACACCGCAAAAAACACCAGCTCTGCTACTTCCCTCCAAAACCCCTTCTTTACACAGCGTAGCATTGTTTCCGAGCCAAAATTACCACATCAGCAGCACTCCAAATACACCCCACATCCTTCGCTCCCAACCTGGCGACAATGAGAGAGAAATCCTTCTTTTGGAAGAGGAGAGACGGGGATTTCTTCTCTCCCCAGTTCCCAGCGTGGTAATAGCTGCTGTGAGAGCTTTACTAATTGGTTTCTTAATCTTTTGAAATGGGTAAAATAAAGTATCAGAGAGGGTGAGAGAGGCTGAAAATGAGAATGATAAAAAAGAGAGAGGCTCATGTGCTCGTGTCTTTTTTTAAATGTGTGTTGTTTACAGTTTGTCTTACTCTGGAACGGTGTATGTGAACACACAAAGTGCAAGTGTACAGTATGTGTGTGGTCTGTGTGTGTGCATGAATGCCGGCCTGACCGTGTATGTTTGTGCGTGTGTGTGTGTGTGCGCGGGGGGGGGGCAATACTTCCTGATGATTCATCAGTGGAAAACACAATTAACTCCCTCACTGCCTCCCAATTATTTCCGTAGAGGAGATTAAAGCCTCCCAACTGAGACGATGAACAATCGAGGACACACAATCATCTGAATCAAATGTTCCACTGGTCAGACTGTCCAGCGGAGTCTGTTTTCACATTGTGGACTCATAGCTTCCCTACCAGCTGTCAGCTGGGATAAGCCTGTCAATCCAAATGAACCGCTTCTCGTTTTTTTTTTCTTTCTTTTTTTGGTCACTTTAAACCAGCTGTGCCAATTACAGTTATGTTGATCATCACCTTACATACATAAATCAATTGGCTGACATTATTATGGGAGGTGGTAGAATTGGAGGAAGAGGAAAAGGGAAGAGGTGTGAACCCTCTGCAGCTGGCTGGATGTGGCAGATAGTCTGTATCAGGACACATTAGGGAAAAAAGTTCTAAATGGGTTGAATTATTACATATGTTAAAAGTAATCATTAGTTTTGTCCCTTATTTCTCTTTCAGATTGTTTGTCCTCTTTATCCTTAAAGGGTACACATGTCAGGATTGTTGTAATTGTTATTATTCTGAGTGATTTGCCATCTTTATTGTTTGATTTAAAATCAACAGTAGTGATGTGCAGAGGCAAGAATTTATATGTAATGCTAACAGAATAAATACTGTGTACAGTGTGTTCTGAAAAGATGACACATGCTCTATGTTATCACGTTATCACTAATATATGAGGTGTGATTAAAATCCGAGACTCAAAAGAGCCTTTTAATTGACCCGATGTTTAACTGGACCAGTTCGTGTCTAAGGTAATCTTCTTGTCTACGCCCATGCAATCTTTAGCATCTGAGTTATTTTTTTGGTCTCTCAGTGAAAGTCCCACTCACTACTTTGCGCTTGTGCCTCTGCAGTATACAATAGATCTTGTTTTCTTATTAATAGATCCTAATTTAAATTTTGTGGGGTGGCCAGTGGACCCTAGGCCCCCCATTTGTGGTTCCCCTGCCCTCACCTTGTCAAAATCCCAACTTGATATTCATTTTTAGGTAGCAGAAGAACTCACAGTGGCTGAGCAGATGAGCTGTGGCAGCAAAACAGTTCAAGAGGACGTCATACCACCACAAAGTGGTACTGACAATCTGAGCTGATGTGGCCTTGGACAAATTGAAAAGTGTTGAAAACGGCAGGATCATCGATAGGAGCCCAGCTCTTCTTACAATGAGGGCGACGATTCCTTACCTGGACTCTCCTTTGAAATTCATTTTGGAAATCATAACTTCCACAGCCCCCCTCCTCCTACAGACTAAAGATCAGAGTCATCAGATAACAGTTACATTGTTATCATCGCACATCTCAAAAGCCAGCACCTGTGACGCTACAGAAGTGCACTGGCACACGTGGCATGACGCACAGTGTAATTCCCTCTAAATTTAAAAAAAAAAAAAAAATGAAAACAGTTTATGAATTTGATATGTTCACTTTGGACTATTTTTTAAAATTTACATGATTTTCAAATCACTGCATTATGTTTATATTCAAAATCTCCTATGGCTACAGTACTTATGAAATCCTGAGCTCATCTCAAGGAGTTTATCCTGTTATGCATTTTTCCCTTTGTACCATTTAAATTGTCATCATGATGCTTTCTGATAGTTTTGTAACGTTTCATCTCACTATCTCTAAACATTTAGCCAGCACAAAAACTGATTTGATGCAACACATAAATATTGGCCACCATCGATCACATTTTGCATTAACCAGGTCAGTCAACAAGGCCGACACACTAATAGCAACAATTGGTCAATACATCAGTGAACGAGTATATTTTGCACAGGATCTTTTTTGGAACATTTTGCAGGAATGGCAATGTAATAATCGAAGAGAAATTGATAAAGTGATGCAAAGATAATTGTGAAATTATGTGAAATTAAAATTTGCCTTGAGTCTAATATCCACCACAGGAGGGTGAGGGTCAGAAGGCTCAGACAGAGCATCATAAAATCTTCGCTGATCCTCTGAGTCATGCAGAATTTGCATGCTCACACAGTAATCACTGAAGAAACAGCTGAATTGTTTTTGTTCTGTTTTTTTTTTCAGTTTTCTTTAAGCAAAACACAAGAAGTGTAGCAATAAGATCATAAATAGACTATTTTGATTGTACATGTAACTCAGAATTCAATACATGCTAATCCTAGAGTGCAATATAATACTTGTGTGTGAAATCCCACCTGCACATACGAGGTATTCTTTGGTATCAGTGCCTCGCTGTACGAGCTCCTACAATATTTTCAGCAAACATGCATCCTGTTGGGACTGCATTTTTTCCCCCCTTTTTCCCTTCACTGATTTTTCTTGTTTTGGAAGCCAAATTTGGTTTGGAGGAGAATGAGTTCCTTCACAACAGCTGCATGTTGGAAAATAATAAATTGGGATTACCAGACGCCCTCTCACTAATGTGAATGAGCAGCATCATAGCTTTGACAAAAACCTTACATACCAGTACATACATAAAAACTTTACATACCATTTAAGTAACCCACAGCACTGACTACACACTGAGAGACATAAATGGGGTTTATCACTACTACATGTCTTTCCATGTGTTTGCTGCTGATTGTGCTAAAAGCTTCTGTGGTTGCAGTTCTTCTTTGGCTGGTTGTTTCTCCAACCAAACTCCCTGCATGCACCATTTTCATAAAAAAGTGCCACTCGTGTTTAGACCATTAATTAGCTTTTGTGAGCTGGTTGTAGAGTGAATTACCATTTGGCAGTGAAGCCAAATGCAATTACGGTCATAAGCTCCAAACCTCAAGATGTGCCCCACCTTTGTGAGCAGTGCCAGATCTTTTGTTTCTTACTTTTCCTTACCTTTGTCTGAGTCGTGGAAAACATTTCCATTACTTCTATGTGTGAGTGCCTGAAGTTAAGAGAAAGGCACTTTTTAACAAAGTAACAAAGTTAATCCTGTACATGCTGGGGATCATTGCTATAGCATGTTCTAGCTGTGTTTTTGCCTCATTGCTTTGATTTCCTTATCTGAACAAGCAGCTTTTTTGTCTTTATCATCTGAACATGCAGACAGAGAATACAGATTGTAACAACAGTACAAGACTTGCTCACAATCAGCGGTGTTTTGTCCCGGGGCTCTGATAAGAAAGCAGCAACATGTCTGTCCCGTAGTAGAAATGTTCCTCAGTTATATCAAAGGAAGACATATCCAGTTACATTGTCCAGTTACAAAACGTCCCATATATTTTAAGGAACAACAATGTTTGCAGCATTTTTCGTGGTGTGCACTCTGAGTGCTTTCAGCTTCAGTCAGTACGTCTGTTTCTGATGGGTGGGAGGTCCAGCACTTACTGTATACCCCTTCCAGTTAAGCTGGCTTTCTGTCTTCATGACTCTGACTTCACACAGCACAAGGGCCCTGTGTTTTCAGTTTCCCAAATAGGCCTAAATAAAGCATTCTGTCAGAGCCTGTGGCCTGAGATCAACAGGCGAGTGGAAAGGGTGGTGGTGGTAATGAGGTGACGTTACAT
Organism: Pundamilia nyererei; assembly: GCF_000239375.1. NCBI lineage: Eukaryota > Metazoa > Chordata > Actinopteri > Cichliformes > Cichlidae > Pundamilia > Pundamilia nyererei. Next base: position 208,834 of record NW_005187829.1, on the reverse strand, counting down.
ATAGGTGAATGCCTGCATGTATGAGATTGTAATCCTGGATAAGTCTCTCTAGCTGGCTTGGGACCAAATATTCCTGCATAACACAATAGGTTTTGGCACATATCCAAAAGTGGACTTGCTCTGGGTTTAACAGCGCAATCCATTCTGACCTTTTTTATTTTTCTTTTCTTTTGAAGGAGCTCATAATAACTAATGTCGCCTGGCCTGAAGAGAGATTGGAAGGGAAAATGTGCGTAAAGGGTTTTTTTTTCCACCATGTGTTTGGTTTTGTGAATAAAGTTGGGGATAACCCTTAAACCCGCCCTGCTCATAAAACTTTTTATCCCCTGCTGGATTAACTGTAACGGTCTCTGTGTCTCTTAAACACTTTTTTTGGCTTGCTGCTCATTATCTCCAACATTTAATTCTTCTGTTTTCATTTTACTCTGGTCCCACTGGTGGCATTCCCATATTCTAGAAAACAACAGTTTGGGCGGTGGAGCTGAGTAAAGCAAACCTTGCTGAAGTGCCATTGAACGCAGACACTACACATGGTGACATGTCTGGGAACTGTAAAAAATGAAAAGGAAAATGAAAAGAAGAAAAAAAAACATGATACAACTAACTTTTCCCCTGGGTTCGTATAAATAAACTTTATATCTTGGAAAGTTATGTGGGAGAAAGACAGAACAGATTTATGTGGGAGAAAAAGAAGGAGAGGAGGAAAGAAGAAGGACAAGAGACTGCAAAGAAAAAAATCTCCCAGTTAGAATACAATATATAACTATTAACAAAAATAGATATAATCAAAAAAGAGTCAAGATGATAAAGGAGAAATTTTCACACCAGCCAACAACATTTAATGTGTGATTCACTTTTTTTCTCATCTCAGAATGCTGATTCTCATATGCCATATATAGTTGTGGAAATTGTTGCTGCCCTCAGAAATTCCCAAAATTGAACAAACATGATAAGTGGCATGTTATTTGTCCTGTGTTTAACTCTTTACCCATTCAAAGCCTTTCCTGGACTGAGATGTTGTCATGTTTTAGGCCTGCTCATTGAACAAAATGACTGGGTGTGCATCAGCTGCCTATTTAGCTACCCTTGGAAAACCCGACGAACTACTCTGATAGTCTTTATTGATATACTGAGATGTCATGATTGATCATTAAGGGTCCAGGGGAGGTTGTCAAATGTTGTCTTTATGGAGGAAAGACTTTAAGATGCAGAAATTAAGGATCATCACACACAGACCTTGAGACCAGTTAGCCAATCCAGTATCACGGCTTCCCCTGCTGGTACTGCAACTTCTGCATACGTGTCCATGTCATGCTTTGAAAAGGCAAAGTGTGAACTGGACACAGTGGACTGGTATGTGTATTACATGCTTTGCCATGAAATTGGGTTACAATGAGTCAGCAATTCCTTGGTGCTAGGGAAAATCTGTATTACCCTACTGGCTGGTGAATATAGGTCTTAGAGGTTGTTGGCAGTTGTTGGGTGTAAGTGGTTTCAAAAATGGTGCTTCACCAAAAACCTCTTTGTGTGCAAACACAAACGCTAACTCTCTACAGACTAGTACTGACCCTTATTACTAAAGAACAGAACAGAAACAGGGAAGGTTCTCATCTGAAATAAAATCTGTGCCTTACTGTTGAAATCAACAAACTAAGAAACAACTTTTAGGCGAGCAGCTACTGCTTCCCCTTTGCATTGTACTCTTCGCAGTATCACTACTGCTTTGCGAGTAATTGGTGAGTGTTTTCAAATGAGTCATCGTCTTCCTTACAATTAATGGCAAGTAAATTTCACTGAATTCACCTAGCAACAGCAAGCAATCCCTTGCCAACCAGTCATATTTTTGATGTCCACCCAGCTTTTCACCTTCTTTTACCATTGTCTGACAGCCCTGAACATTACTGTATGTTATGTGTCTGTACAACAACTTGGAGACCAGTGTATATAATGTACACCGAATAATGATGACAGTGGACTTGTACATGACAAAAATTTACTGATGTACTGGTCAATGAAATAAATGCTGTTTGATACTATACATAGATCCGTCTCATCATATTAGCTGGAGATGTTATATTTTAAGAATGATATGATTTTACCAGGGATAATATTAAAAAGCAAGATATGTTCATCCAGCTGCACATAGTTTGAAGACAGTTAGCTCTGCTGATAAAGAAATTTTAACATTGCCAGCTAACCAGATCAACCCTGGAACAAAACAAGATAGACTTGAATTTGAATGCGTGAACATTGTCTAACATTAGCCAAAAGAAGGGCAGCTCAGTTTTTTGGTTTTTGCAAACAAGCCTCTATGAACTTAATGCACTGCTGATGTTGACTGCCTTGAAATAGAAGTCATCTGCTTTGCACTACTTTGCATAGTTTAACTTTGAGCTTGTCTGCAGAAAAATTCCACTTACTGCTGACTATAAAGTGATTTAATATGAGTCAGTGGATCCAATTGAAGGGATGAGCTAAATCCCCACAATTATATGTTAAGTAATAGCAAGCTGTCTTTAGTGTTCTAATCTTGCTCTCTGGATCAGTGCTTTTGAAGTGCAGAAATTTGTCAGCTTTGTGCACCAGTTCATTTAACCCTAATCTGTTGGAGTATTGACTGCTCCACACAAAAGGAATGTTTTGTAGGCAGTAAAATGGCAGGAGTCTGCTTTATATTGTCCCGACTAAGCAATCAAGCTTGCTTAGCAAACCAGTTCCCCCTTCAGCAGTTCTTTTTATTGGATTAAATGATGTGCAATAAAGGCAAAACACCAGGGGGAGTACAGAGAAAAACGAACCCTCTGAGAGTTGTTGTGAATGATACAGACTAACCTATTTGATGCCGTCTCTTTGTCATCAAATGTGTAAAATCAGACATGCAGATTGATATCATTGGGCATTTTGTTTTTCTTTTTAATGTTCTGGGCCTTCAAGAAAGCTCTCATGTTCCAAGAAAATGTGACCAGTACGTTTTCAAAGAGTCTTTGATGACACAGAGTGCTGCTGGCACAAAGACAGACAACATTGGATAAGATGGAGGGAAGAAAAAAAGAGCAAGTGGGATGCATCAGGGAGTTCAGAGAAGAAGCTGTATGCCAGGAGGAAGTGACAGTGTCATGGTACCAGTGAGGCCATTCAAGATCAGAATCGGTTCTGACCCATTTACCCTCCATCATTCCGGTTCTTTGTCTTCATTTGTCTGCCTGTTGGTTACACTAAACCCTTTCACAGAAGATGCAAGGAACGAGGTGGATTTTTTTGTGTTAGGGTATTAGCCTCTGTCAGCCTAAATAGGCTTTAATTGGGGGGAAGTTTGGTCCAACACAGGCTGGATTTTCTAGACACACACACACACACACACACACACACACACAGGTGCCAACTGACCCTGCTTTGACTTCTTTCATCCAAATAAGCTTCATCTTGATATCACCACCATATCTGTGCTTTCTTCCCTTTTCTTTTGAAGACTTTTAATCTCTTCTCCTTGTTTCTTCCCTTGTCCTGTCCTGTCTTTCCTCTGTTTTGCTCTCTGTTCTTTGCCTCACAGGAACATAGTTACTTTCTTTCAGCCTTCTAACTTTAAATGTTATGTGTAAGGATCATAAATGTGTATGTGCATGTTGGAATGCTTAAGGCTGGATTTCCAGATTCCAGCACTGCTTCATGAAGCTTTAGCTCTAGGGGGAAAAATGTATTTTTTTTTACATTCCCTCAGAAACTTCTGTCACTGACCCACAAAAATGCTTGCTGTGTTTTTACTGCCTCCATTTTCACTGAATGTCATTTAGTGTTCATTTGCTAAATCACAGAAAACGTGTTAACATTACAACCAACTAAACCAACCACAGGATAGTGTACATTTTGGAGACTGACCTTATGGCAGCCTTTGACAGATGGCTTTAAAGTTTGCTTTATATTGTTAATCACATTGAACTTTTTGTAGGTTCCATTTTATTTGTAGATCAGACTTTCTGGTGTGTCAACTATTCTTTAAAAATGTAGAAGGGCAGTAGAGCCTTTAGCTTTCAGGTTCCTCTCTTGTGGAACCAGATTTTGGTTATGATTCGAGAGGTAAGAACCCTCTCTTGTCCTTTTTTACATGTATCGCACAGCAGGAAGTAGTCCACTTCCGAAACCTTCTGACTACTGGAAATACAGTAAAGGTGCTGCCTGGAGAAAGCATGCAGCAGACAGCACACACAACATGCTCTTGCTAAAAGTTCAGTTCTGTGCTCTTTGAACATCAGTGCTGTCTGAAATGACATTCACCTTGTGTTAGGGATCTGGTAGGTTAAAGGGGCGTCAGACATTTGCATTACGTAGCTCACATAAAAATTAATTTGTGCATTTGTAAAAACTTGGATCAGGTCACCCTCTGCCAGCATTATGCTGCTACAGGCTCAGGCTGCTGGGGTGAGAACCTCTCTCACCCAACCTACTGCATGTTATTAACTTTAATGTTTTCTGTCTCCTGTGATTTGTGCTTTTTTCCTGTTTCTCCGCTCTCCCTACTTCCTGCCCACTGTTGCTGAGTGTTTGCTCATAGAGGGAAAGATTGGATCATTTGGTTTGTATCTATAAAGTTTCTTTGAGGTCACTATTGCTGTGAACTTTTGTTACATGAACAAAGCACTAATAAAAATCTTACAGCTTTAGGGCACAATGTCACCGTCAGCTGGGGGGGGGGGCGTCCACTTGGTATTCCCTTAGGCAGTCTAGGAATTAATCTCCATGAAAACAGCTATTGACCAATGGGCTGCTCAGTTCTTGGTGATGTGGATGACTTTGTCATATATCAGTTTATCATTTTCTGTCCTTATTATTCTGGCATGTCAGTGTAAAATAGTCCAAACAGGACCTTAAACTTTATCTTGAGGGAACTTCTAATGCATTGGTCTGAATATGTGATGATCATAAATCATCAAATTCAAACTAAAGGTCAGGTATTGTAACAATAGTTCCCGAGTTCTTTTTAGCAAAGTGTCCAATACAAGCGTGATCAACTTAAGCAGCTCAGACTGAGGCTGTTCCGTGATGTAGTTTATTGCTGCTGCTGCAGTGCTCGGTAGCCTTTTATGCAAAGCGCGGTCGCAGTCGCGCGGGCGCGCACAGCTATATCCTGTGACTGAAAGCATCCCAGCTTCATTCACCCCGGAGATCACAGGACCGCTGGGAGCTGCCATCAAACTCCTCAGAGCGGAGATAAAGGCTTTTGGTTCTTTTGCGTTTTCCAGACAGACCTGCCCTCGGTTTGTGAGTTTTGACAATTTACCAACCTGAAGTGCCAACACGCTCAAACGCTGCAGAGGGCACAAATGGGTGATTTTTGAAAGGCTCATACTGAGGACAAAATGATGGATATTCCTGGATATGTGAATGCAAAAAATGCCTAATGCTTCCATCGGCACCTGTTCTGTCTAGACCAAAATGAAAAGCAACTGGACATACACTTGATGTCAAGTCTGATTGTGTGATTTCCTTTAAACTTCGGACCTGTGGACGAATATCGGTGGGATCCTAAGATTTGTACTTTTTTAATTTTGTTTTATCTTTTTAAAACTTGGACTCTCATTTTTCGCGGTCACTTAAAAAATAATCCCTTAAATCTCTTTGGCAGTGACTTACACCGCGTGCAGAACAAGCAGAAGTTTGCTTCAATCCTTTTTATTTCATTCGGGATTTCGCAGCTTTTTCATTAAAACTGAGGAGGTATTCTGTCCTCCCGAGGGATGATGAGAGCAGGGAGCGACAGCCCGGCTCCTTCGGTGGATTTTCGACCTATTCTGGTGCCTATGCAGTGGATCTGAGAGGAGATGAGAGCCGCAGTCTACCACATCCTTGCCGGCTACCTCTGCGTGTTACGCACCGTTGCTCAGGTGAGCTGAATCAAAACACTCTGTGTTTAATCTTTTCTGCTGCGTGTTGTGATATTTTTACTCGCAGCTATTTAGCTTGTAAACAAGTAATAGAACTCACAGAGACTCAGTCCTGAAGGTTAACGTACTGAATACAACAGATGGAATCTAGTTTATTTGCGTTATTACACACGAGCATTAATCTTACGCACAGTTACCTGTTTGATACATTTTGAAAACCCGCCACCGAGTCAGCTTGAAAGCCAGCTGCAGATAAGTAACGTTTGCGTGATCGTGATTTACGCACCAACTATGTGTTCCCACCCCCAATAAACCCACCCCCTTTATTCCCACAGGAGTCTCCTCTCCCTCAGGAGCTTCTGGAGCGGCTCTCTCGCAGCGAGATCCGCAGCATCAGCGACCTCCAGCGGCTGCTAGAGATAGACTCCGTAGGTAAAGCACTTCATTATAATACAAGTCTCCCACAGCCACAAGCTGGATTAATGATCCTTACAGAAAAATGGGGTTATTCATAGAAAAATCTGTTCATGTGATGCCTGTGACAGATTTTTAATAAAATATATGAAGAAATAAATAAACATGGTGCAGATAAGATCAGACGTGTTTTTTAAAGTGATGTGAAACATAATGCCAAGTATGCAATTTTAATCTCTTCAGGGAAGTAATTTTTAACTCTAAGAGCACTGCACAAGGCTACATCACGTTTGTGCTTGTGATCAGTGTCAGGGTTTCATGCACCAAGTGGCAGCAGACATAACTTGGGGCCAAACCTCTGTAGCATTTAAAGCTAAATAGTAGGCTACAATTTTTTTAATGAAATTTGAAAAGTCACAGGAAGTTACTGTAGAAACTCATATTTCTTTGCACCAGATCAACACTTGTGATTTTTTTAATCTATCTTTAATCTACTTCTGAAATTAGGAGCAATGCACATGTTTGTCTTATTTTAGCATGTCATTGAAAAATGATGTACCTTTAGTCATACAAAGATCCAAGCAGGCCTTAACTTGACTGAGTAACAGATAAACATCAGGCACAGGGAGCTTAAATGTGATAGTCACGGCTGCTTCCCTCCCTGTCAGTGCCTTGAAAGACTCTGACTTGAGGAATTAGTTGCATCTGGTTCAAGATTCTTTGTCTTCTCATCTCACCACTGGATGTTTCTCAGAAAGACCAGAAGCAACTTTTGTTTTTCTTAAAAAAATCATCTGTATCTTTTCTGCTCTGCTAGCAGCTGACTGTGTAGCTGAGATCACAAAAAAGAAGGCTTTGTGTGCAGTTCAATCATAAACAGTCTCCAACTTTTGAAGAAAAAAAAAAAGCACCGGCGTTTGCCTTCAATAAACACTGATGTCTGTGTTTATTATGCAGGTAATAAATCTGAGCAGATTGAATCAGTGAGGTGAGACAGGAGGAAATAACTGTGGCATAAAACACACTTTATTGCATCCACTCATCCACATTTCAGCCAAATAAACTTTTTTTTTTTTTTGCTGCGTGAACTTTTTTTTTATTTTTTTCTGTCTGCAGTGCTGAGTGGTGCCACCATTAATCCTGGCATCATTGAGATGCAAATGTCGAGGGTGACGGCTCCCCGGCTCGGTGGGGGTCAAGTGGCTCACTTCATTATACTGTTGTCATGCTGCCCATTATTGGTTTGAGAGGAGGGCTCGCTGGAAGGCTGCTGTGTTGCTATGTATAATTCATGCTCAAATTCCTGCATGTCAGGGCGAGAGAGGGAGACACACAGGCTCAGAAAGAGAGAGAGAGAGAATGAGAAAGATAGAGAGAGAGAGAGAGGGAAATGTCGAAGGTGGACTTTGTTGTGTTTTAGAAGCACATTGTGTATGTAGGCAGGCGTGTGTGTGTGTGTGTGACTGTTTGCATGCACATATGGCCTCAAGAATGAGGAGCGCACGCAGACATCTACACGGTGACCAAAAGAAGCATCAGGCTCGGTATTCAGGATCAAATTAAAAGAGTCCTGCCTAGACATCATTTACTCTGATTTCCTGGAACCTTGCTCCCTTTTTCCACCCACACAGACACACAAATCTACACAAATCCACACTGCACACACAATCTTTGCTCAGAATTTATTGGCTTTAAACATGTCTGTGGGTATCCTGTGGTTTGGAAGTACTGAATGGCTTGAAGAATCTGCGAAAACTGTGGATACATCTCTAGAAGGCACACACACACAAAGCTAAGATTTAAAACTAAGCCTTGAGGGCAAGATTGGCTGATATAAATCTTTATGCCATAAATCATCAGTTATTAACTAAAGAATATTATCCACTTTAGGAAAGTTTCCGTAAACTGGATGTTTGTCTAATCTCAGGTTTAGTATTGTCACAACCTGCCAAAACCTTGCACAGAAAAATAAATAAATAAAAGATTAAACTAAGCTCACTACCACACATTACTACCACCAAACCAAACTGAACTGACAAATACAATTTATGGCCAAGTGTCAATGAGTGGCAGAGTTTCCAAGATTAAATGTAGATAGAAGATGTTTCTGTGTTTGTAGGAATAACTCTGGGTTCTTCCTCTTCATGAAACCATTCGTGACTGGTGCTTGGTAACTCAAGGTTTCAGCTTCCTCCACAGATTTCCTATTGATCTGAGGTCTGGAGACTGGTTAGGGCCCAGGGGTGTTGAACTCCAGGCCTCGAGAGCCGGTGTCCTGCAGGTTTTAGATATCACCCTGGGTCAACACACCTGAATCAAATGATTAGCTCTTTGCCAGGCCTCTGGAGAACTTCAAGACATGTTGAGTAGGTCATTTAGCCTTTTAAATCAGCTGTGTTGGATCGAGGATACATCTAAAACCTGCAGGACACCGGCCCTTGAGACCTGGAGTTCGACACCTGTGGGCTAGGCCATTCCACACATTAATGTGTTTCTTCTTTATCCACTCCTTTCCTGCCTCTGTGGTATATTTTGGGTCATTGTCATGCCAGAAGACCCATCGATGACCCATCTTCAGTATTCTGGCTGATGGAAGAAGGTTGTAGTCCAAGATTTTTCCTGTCTTTTGGCCTCTCAATGCGCTGCCCAAAACATAACATTTCCACCTTTGTGCTTGATGTGGGGATGGTGTTCTTTGGCTCATTCAAAGCATTTCTGTTCATCCAATCAGATTCTGGTTACATCTTTCATCAACGCCTCAGTTTATAAGTTTAATGTAATTATTTTTCTGGATTTTTAGTTGATATTCTGTCTACTATCAAATTTCTTTGTAAGTGAGCAAACATAAAAATTCAGCAGGGAATCAAATAATTGCTTTCTCCACTGTACATCTAACCAGTAATAGAAGCAAAAAAAGTGCATTAAAGTCACATAACAGCAAATAATTCTCAAAATTCACAAAGAAGCTACTTAGAAAGTTCAAGTTTGCTTGCAATGTGATGTCATTTCCAACTTAACAAAATCTTTGCTGTGTGTCTGTGTGTGTGGATTACATTCAAATGTACCTGGAATAGGCACTGAAACAGTTTCATTTGGGGCTCGTGTACATGCAGAGAACTCAGTAGCTCACTGACATCATAACTCAGAATAACCTGGTTAAACTGCTTCTCTGATCAGGAGACACTTGATAAAGATATCTGTAATGAGCAGTTTGCTGTAGCATGTAAACATGCCACCACTTTTCCTTCTTTTGTATTTTGGTCAGTCAGCTGTCAAGTTATCTTGATAAGGAGATTCATGGTCCCATGAGGATAAATTACAAATATTTTCTATTTTGGCTCGGCCAACATTGTGGTGCGTAAGATTTCATGAAACTTAAGGGACAACTTCTGATGTCCAAAGAGCCAGGATCAACTGAAGTGATGCATCATGGCCCAAGATTACAATAAATAGGTATTATTTTTAATTCTGAATCATGCAACGTTAGTCCAGTAGTGTCCAAGGATGGAAATGTGGAGCTGGAAATGAGCAAAATAAAAAATATCCAATATCACCCAAGAGAATATTTGTGCTTCTCAGAAAATGAACTTTATGCATGCATGTTATCCACAATAGTGCGTTAGTATGTGTCTGTGTTTTTGACACAAGGATCTTTGTTGTTAACATTTAGAGTGTGTATTGTCTCAGTATGCTTGTGTTATTTTGTCTCTGTTCAGAGAACGAGGTGATCGAGGAGACCAAACACAGCTACCACAAGGACTTCTCTCACAACTTCCCCGACCTAAAGAGAGCACACACACATACCAGACACAGGAGGAGCACTGGTGAGAAACACACACACACATGTAGTCAGCTTGAGCCTCAGGTCCACTGGTTATCTAACTATTCTTTTGTAGTTTCCAAAAATTCTATATTGTATAACGTTAATAGGAAATACTAGTATTTGTATAAAAAGTGAACCACTGATGCAGGTTTGATCAGCCATGTTTGTTCACCTGCAGTCGTAGAAGAGGCCTTGCCAGCAGTGTGCAAAGTTCGGACAGCAATTTATGAAATTCCCAGGAGCCAGGTGGATCCCACATCAGCCAACTTCATCATCTGGCCTCCCTGTGTCGAGGTGAAACGCTGCACCGGCTGCTGCAACACCAGCAACATGAGGTGCCAGGCGGCTCGCAAACACTACCGCACTGTTAAGGTAGCTTTCTGTTGCTTCTCTCTATACATGTGACCACCTGTGTGTCTGTTTCAGACTCTTTTGTGTTCAAAAGAAGCTTTGTTTTCACACCACATTTGGAAGAGGTAAAGATTTGCATATAGGGAGTCTTGGGGGTTACCAGGTAGCACAGGTCGACACTACACTGCACTGATGAGCACAGCTAGACCCCGGCATGCAGGGTTAGCTTTGTAATTGTTTCTTTCTGCCTCAAACATTCCTTCCAACAGAAACCTGTTAGGTAATAAAACACATGGATACATTCACATATAAAACAAATATAACTAATAACTTTGTGCTGTCAAAGACATAATTCGGTCAAGGGAAAGAATAAGACTTTATATCAACACTGTACGTGCACACTTGCACTGCTTCAATTTTTGATATCCATCATTAATTCATTAATAAATCAATTTCATTTTAATCTTTACTCATTGCCATCACTTTAAACTTTTTCTTAAGAGTCAAAGAAA
>NW_005187829.1:170870-197593 GCF_000239375.1 Pundamilia nyererei | reverse complement strand
TTTTGATATCCATCATTAATTCATTAATAAATCAATTTCATTTTAATCTTTACTCATTGCCATCACTTTAAACTTTTTCTTAAGAGTCAAAGAAACCAGTGTATGAATGTGAGAGTGAATGAATAGTGGTATTGTAAAGCACTTTGAGGGTCCCGAAAAGCGCTATATAAATGCAATCCATTATTGTTTGGTGTCTGACACATACATTAGCCAGAGACAAGAGTTTTCTTCCGCAGGGATATCCTGTGACAATAGAAGTGGTTCAAATTAGTTTAAGGGATATATTCTGTGTAAACATTTAGCAAAAGGCTTCTGTTCCTTGTCTTTTACTGGCACTGACCCGGAAAGTGTAGAAAACGCATAATGGCACAGAACGTGTAAACATGCAGCCACTTACTAGAGGTATACACTCTACACCTGCCAAAAACAATTACTCTCCCCAGCTTAACCATTGTGTGTGTGTGTGTGTGTGTGTGTGTGTGTGTGTGTGTGTGTGTGTGTGTCTGCGTTCGTGTGTGTGCCAGTGACTGAAAATCTTGCAGTGAGGTAGTACATGAACATAATAGCTTCCCTTTGATCTCATCCAGAGCTGGAAATAAGACTCAGTAAACCCCACCTGGTTCACAGTCACAAGAGTCCAAGTGGGAGCTGACCCAAGGAGTGTGTGTCTGTGTGTGTGTTTGGCACACAGGAAGTGCATTTATTGTACTTTTAAACTGTGCTGATGATGTTGATGTTAATAGTTATTTTAATAATATGAACATGAAATATTAATTTCACAGGTTGATTGGTTGATGTTTGACTGATAATGTGGGGTGAGAGGGAAAGACGGGTAAGAGTGTGCTGCCAGAGGTCAAGAGGGAAAACGTGAATAAAAGAGGAGGGGAGGGCGGTTTGATACTCTGTGCTTTGGCCCGCTGAAACCCAATCTGAGATGAAAGGGCTCATCCTTTGTCTGCTCACAGAGGAAATCAAAAATAAAGTCACTCACATGTGCTGAGATTCAGTGCTTAGAGGGTAAACGGTCACGACTGCAACTGCACTCACTTAAAGCTAAAGGGAAGATGGCAGGGTGAAGGTTTAGGGGGTGTGTCCATATGTGAGAAAACAAAGAAAGAGCCTCAGTACTGATATATATATGAAGACTACAGCAGGCTGGAAGTCAATCTGTAATGCCCTTTTAAAAGCTGCTGTCTTGAAATGATGCTTACTTGTTTTTTGAGAATAGACTGTATATAAAAGATGGATATCATCATTGTGAGATCACTCACTGCCATGTAAAGTTTCCACTTGAAGCCTCTGCTTTGTCACCTAGCTAACGTTCACAGGTTTGGATGAACTACATCAGTAGACTGAATGAATGCATAACAACTGCCAAGTTACCTACAAAAAACATCGATTTTTCTTACTAGAACTACAGCAGCAACTGTAGTGTAAGTCTGCAGGAAAGAACTATTAATTTAATAGTTGATCTAATCTAATCTAACTACTCATATATATAACAATTATAGCAGACCTCGACTATTTGAAGTGATGGCTCACCCCTTCTAGCATATTGTCAAGGTCTAGTCAATGTCATATGTGCTGTTTAGCCGCACAGCTGCTCACCTCAGCTGAACCTTCTTGTGGGTTTTTGTTTTTTCGAAGTCTTAGCTCTGCTATTTCAGAGTCTGTTAAGACTTGAAGCAAAGATGGTTGTGCAATTGGACCTGGCAAAGTGCAGACTTGGCTTGCTAACAAGGATGTTAGCATTACGCATGTACTGTGCTTCTGTGGTTCTTTTATTGTTTATGTAAGATAAAAGTATGTTGGGTGTGTATTTGTTCATGAACTAGAAAGACCCATTGCTACATGAGTAGCTAGGCTCGGGGCTCTAGTGTTGATGTCAAATGTGACACAAAACAACATATGCCTCACTTAGTGTAAGTGAAATCAAACCTCCTATCAGTGTTCCATTCATTCTTCCAAACGAGATCACACACACCTGTGTGCTTGCACAAGTACAAGAAAGCATTTTATCTGTAGCACCTGTATCATACATAACCTGTCTCATTCTAACTTAAATAGCACTATCGTTAGGTAGTTTTTGGGATCAACAAACCTATATTGTTGCAAACATAAATTTAATCATGATTTGATTTTGGAGAAGTTTAGTACATGATGAAATTTACAATAGCTTCAAATAATAGAGTCTACATCAATTTAATGAACAAAACTATGTTAGATTGTTGAGGAAAAGAGGACAGAAAGTGGAGGAAACAGGAGATAAGTTTACAATAAAAAGTGAAATTTTAATGATGGTGGTCTAGTCAAACATGTACCAAAAAGGAGATACAAACATAACATCCACACTTGTCCAAAATAGTGATGCGCGAATCATGTTCACGTTCAATACTCGAGAATCACTTTACTGACTCATGAATCATGATTCACAAGCCCAATTGACTCACTAACTCATCCCTGTTGCTGTTAGCAAACTAATTTCATTAGTAGAAATATATGTAGCTTATAATTAAAATCGTGGGGGAAAAAAACAACAGCCAGTTTCTTAACAAAAACATTTCTGCTCTGAACTGGAAGAAAAAACCCTGAGTAGAAGCTCACATCAAGACAATAGCTCCTTGGTTCACAGTAGCATCGCTCTGCTAACATGCTAACAGCACATTTTAGCTACTCACCCCCTCCCTTCCTGCGCTGAATTGTAGCGTAAGCGAATCACTCAGGACTCACTCACCCCCTCCCTTCCTGTGATGAATCATAGCACTAACGAATCACTCACTGGTCATGTCCAAATTCATGGGCTGCATCCTCCTGAGGACCCGGCCTCCGCGGTCTACACGGGCCAGGTCCTCAGAAGTGCGTGTAGGCCGGAAGTAAACGGCTGGGGAAATTGGACGGTCTAGCCTTCTGATTAGCGTCACCGCTGTCTCGTTAGAGTTTAATAAACTCAGCCGTCTGCTCCTTGCTATCTAAAATATAACAGGACACTGGCGTAAATTCTCGACCGTGTCATACTTCTGTTTAATCAGTTTTCGGTTTGACATGTAGTCAGCTGTGTAAAAACCAAGGAGGAACCCACCCGGGGGATTAATAGTTTTATTTTATCTAATCTAATAACTTTAATCTCAGCCAAACCGATTTACTCACAAACAAACAAAACACTGAAAAAAGCACAACAATAACATTTTTAGGTTGTCTAAGTGACTTATATTAACCTGAGTAGCGAAAGTCCGCGGTGATCTGAAAACGATGTGCCGGGAGTTGTGCCGTTCTCGGCGGCTTCAGTGAACCTCGAGCTCCCAGCTAGCTATCGAGCTGGTGACTAGCAGACGTCTCCGAAAACGTCGAGCAGATATTTGATGTTTACACAGCTACTACATTAAAAAAAAACCAACTTGAGGACCTGACACTGGGAGATTCTCAGCTGTAGCTAATGACCACCTCCATTAGCTGTTTGAGAAACTCTTTGTCATGTTTTCTATTCAATATTTCTGGCAGACTAGTTTTAAACAAAAACCTTATAAATGTGATCTTAAAAATCCACTGGATGGCAATAGCTATGCTAATTTACAAAAAAACTGAGACTAAACTTTGATGTCAGATATGTTCTCCAGTAGTCAGTTCATTGTGTTTCCTATTCTTTAAAAACTTAATCTACTCAGCTTATAAATATGATTAAGTTAGTACCTAGCACTAGCACTAGACAGCTAGTTTGGCTAGCAAGGTGCATCTGGTGCAAGGTGCAAGTTAGCATTTCTGATGCTAACTTTGACTAGAAAAACTCATTCTAACCCAACACACTCAACAGAAAAGCAGAACATGCCTTAGAATGTGTTTTAGTGCAAGGGAACTTTGGGTAAAGGCACACAACTACCACTCAAGATAGCTACACAGAACTTATGTAATTTCTGTATTCCTTTTATTTTTCAAAGCTGGCAGTAGGATTGACTGTACGAATTCATGCAGTGAGCTAGTTAGCGGGGCTTGCCTTTGCTAAAGAGTATTAACAAACATGCTTTAATTCACTCCTCAATAAAGTTTTCTCTCTGTCTCACTTTCTCTCCCCGCAGGTGGCGAAGGTGGAGTACGTGCGAAGGCGGCCAAAGCTGAGGGAGGTGCAGGTGAGGGTGGAGGATCACTTAGAGTGCACGTGCACCAATAAACGCCATATCAGCCCAAACTCAGACACAGACAATGGTGAGCATATAGCTGCGTATCTTTGTGTGTGTGTGTATGTGTTTGTGCGTGGGCGTGGGCATGGGGGTTTAGGCTGGCTCACTTCACATGTTACGGCTCCTCTCTGAATGTGTCGACTGACACCAACAGAACTGATAACATCTGAGGCATTTACAGTGTTTTCCCTGCCTGAGTTAATTCTCCCTCAGGGCAGCATTTCCCTTCACACACACTAACCCATCCACTCACACACACACACATATATGTGTGCACACACACAGACACGTTTCAAAGACTCCCATTCTATATCATTCAAATCTTTCCTACTCGACGTAAACAAGGGTTAAAAAAAACATTGTTGTAGTGCACAAAGGTTCTTGGAGCTTAACCATCCTGTCATCATTAACTGTGTGACTTCTGTTGAACTTGCTGACTTCCTGCAGGTCGCGCTTACATCAGCTGAACTTAAAGCAATATATTTATGTAATGCTTTGTCCATTTCAGACCTTGGGAGCTCATTGTGTAAATGCAATTACTTTCTATTTCATGATAAGCCAAATAGGAAAAAAAAATTGCAATTTAAATGTCCAGCGGTGGTGCAGAAAACAGTCCTGAGTGTGTGTGTGTGTGTGTGTGTGTGTGTGTGTGTTGTTATTCAGTAGAAGATAAAGCTAATGCGCCAATAAAAGAAGCTATGTTCATGCTCCTTTCTTGCAACAGGCATCAGGTGAAGAGCAGCAGACAGATGTAGGAGTGGAGGACACCTTGAGGATGATGATGTAATGGAAAGCAAGGACAAGCACCTTCTGCCTGTGACTCCTTTAACACCTGCCATCAAAGTAACAGTGAAAAGGTCTAACGGAGCATATTTTGTCCACGACCTTTTGGAGTTTTGATGGAGGATTACTGACTCACCATTTTCCAAAAAAAAGCAAAGCATCAAACTTCCACAAGTGAACTCCAATTTTTTTTTGATGGAGACGAGAAATGATGAGACGATGACAAAGCGAACTGACATTCTGGTTCTAGGATGTTGAAGGGCATATTGCCTGTATCCTGCTCCTTCTCCAGAGTATAAACCGCTCAGTGACTCGGATTATAAACTGGGGCAAAATCCTTTCTAGAAACAGTGACTGGGATTAGTTTTTGTACTCCAAGATTTACTCTTCCTCAGAAAAGCACTCACACACATGCACGTATATCCTCTTATTTTTATAACGTCTCATTTTCTATTTCTAATGCTTATCAGTTCTTTTTCTGATATGTTACCCAAATAAAGAATGGATGGGAAATAATCCTTCCGACATGTTACTGATACTAATAAAATATTTATATGAAAACAAATTGGGTGTGGTGGTCAGAAAACAGCTTGCAGCAAACAGGTTTGTCAGAGAGTGACTGAAGGGTTTCCATGGGAGAGATTATCTGGAAGATTCTAATACCCCATTGGATTTGCAACCGACAGTAACACACACACACACACACTGAATCTTGGCAAAAGTGAGACTAGAAAATAGAAAAGCATGAAAATGCTGATTATGGAGCGGAATAGCCAACAGCTAACAAGTGATCTTTTTGTGCTGTTTAAAGAGTTGTGTTATTTCAAACAGGTCAAGGAAATGACAGTAATAGTGGCGTAGGGGAAGGCAAATGTTTTCATTGGTGACCTCATCTCCTGACTCACTAAACCAGAAGGAGGAGAAGGTGACTTCATATCAAACCACTTTCTTCATGTTCGCTTTCATTGCTGCTGACAAGGAGCTCTGTTTCATTTAGATATGCACTCACTTCAGCCAAACCTCCTGTAAAAAGTTAGCGACCTTAGTAAATCGAATAGATCTAGTGAAACTAAAAATGCACTTTGTGGACACAATTAAGAGTGAGAACTGAGAATCCACTTCTATTATGGAAATCTTATCATTGAACGTGATACATTTTTGGTCAAATTAAGGATTCTGATCATTTGGTTTCAAAGTTACATGTACATACACAAAGGGAACTCCGACTTTATCTTATCAAGGGTGCCACAGGGAGGCCCTTTGTCCCTAGACTATGTCTGTGAGGTAGCAGATGGGGTGACAGTAAACTTGCCTAAAGGAAATGCAATACATGGGGAAACCTTATATAATTTTAACAGAATGGGTGCCATGTTTTAACCAAGGACTGTCCTCAAGTCACTCAAATTGTGCATGTTTCACATCTACTGTAATTTAAAATGTATCTTGTGGGACAATGAAGGTAGACTATAAACATATTCAGGCCACAAATGTATAAATTTTGTTATCCTCAAAGGAAGAAAGAAAGAGCCAAATTCGATTTCAGTGGGATTAATTACAAATATTATATATAATTATAATTATAAAATTATATTTAGTACTTTATTGGTATGTAGAGTACTAGCATTTGGTATTTACAAGGTATATCAAAAGGAATCAACTGATTTTAAATTGCTTTCTGAATCCATTCATCGACAACGATTGAAACACGTATTGTTAGAAAGAGCAGATTTGTGAGATTCATGTGGTTGCTGGTAGGTAGCATATCAACAGCAGTGGCTGCAGTGACTCCAGACATGCTCACAAAACTACATGGACATATGCTGCGTTTCTGGAAGACGTCACATTGAGTGCAGTAAATTTGCACATTGTGGATTTCTTAGCTACCTTGCTTCATGATAATATGACCTTTGTCTGCAGATGATCATTAGGGGGTTAATGCTGTACAGTAAATGTTTAATCAGCATTCAAAACTAGCTTGAGTGTCTTTAACTTGGACACATATGTGTGATATCATTGAGAATAAAGGTTCACATGTAATCTTTTTTCTCTGGAGCTTGTGGCTGCAGCTCACAGTCTTCTGCAGCACATGAAACGTCTAAAGTCTCCATCATCGCTTTGGCTAAAGCTATCACATATTAACATAGGAACCACAGCTGCCTTATGTCACAACTAAACAGCAAAAAATAGAGACTGTGGAGTGTGTTATGCCGTGTGGTGAAGACTTGGTGTTTTTCCTTTCTTGAACCTGCAGCACAGAGCCGAACTGTGTGCTCGCGGGGCCGTTCCAGCTCCTGCTGGCACCCCGCAAACCACACAGCCTGCATCCACCTCAAACAGCTCTTTGTGTTTCAGACATGAAACACTTATTATGACATGCTTCATCAGCTACATTTACATTTCAAACATGCAAAACAAATGTTTGCCGGCTGAGGTGGGGAAGAGGCAGAAGAAGCAGACAGACGAGTGACTTCATGCAAGCTTTGTGTAACTCACTTTGCTGGTATATTGCTCTTGGAGAAGCTGGCGTAAACCATGTGTAGACATTGGCCAATAGTGTAACCAGAGTGGGCCGCTGTTATAAATACGTAAATTTCATAATTGAGTGGTTCTGTGCGAGCTGCACAAAGACGACGCTGTTTGAAAACGTAAAAAAGGAAGAAAAAAAAGTTTGGTTTTTAGCTTCAGTCTTTCAAATCTGCAGCAGCAGAATCACACACATGCTGCAGTTTCATCTGCTGTGTTCTCAGGACCCGAACTCCATATCCAAGATGTTAATGCATAAAACAGAAAGTATCGTGTGCACATGAAGCACAGTTGTTTGTGTGAGAGAGAACAAAGAAAGAGAGAGGAAACAGATGGGTTAAGACTGTGTAACAAGGTTTGAAAGGTGAGAGGGCGGAAATGAAAACAGGATGGAATACAGGGATCGTGTGTGTGTGTGTGTGTGTGTGTGTGTGTGTGTGTGTGTGTGTGTGTGTGTGTGTATATATATATAAGAAAGAGAGAGTAAAACAGAGTAAGTGCACCTTTGCGTGTGAGATGGGATAAAACTGGGTTTGTGTGTGTGAAACAGAGAGAGAAACTCCATCTCTCTAAAGCTCAGTTAAGCAGATTAACAACAGGCTAGCTAAAATGCTGAACTCTCTGTAGTTCAAGTACAACCTGATATAAGCTCGTGGAAGTCCAGCTCCCCCTGTCCTACTACAGATCCCAGATCAGATTACCAAACCTCCGTATTCCTATACGTTGGCATTAAGATGCTGGAAGTATACCTGAGTTAAGGTCAGCAGGTTTAGGTAAAACACCTCCAGGGCCTTTACTACTGCTGTCCTCTGGTCTCTTTTATTTAAAAACAAGTTAAATAATTAGTTTAACATTTTGGGGAATACACATTCTCTAATCCTACTATTATCATGGCAATATCTATGCTCTCGGACTGATCTAGAGTAGCTTTGCTTGATTCACAGTTTGAAATAATCCCTTTTTATCTTATCGTGGTCTTTGGTACAGTCTTTCGCTTCCTCTTCTGTCTAAAACAAGTTGTTTTAGCTAATCTTCCTTTCAGTCGCCCCCTCCCTTTAACTCAACTTTGTTTGGATTCAGTGGCCACAGAAGCCCACAGCTAGAAATATGAAAGATCTAGGAACAAAAAAACAAAACAAACAAACTGTGTGAAACTGAGTGTTTGCCCTGCAGGGATTACTCAGACACTTGCAGACCTCACTATTTGAAATTTGTGTCCCTTTTAATATGAGCATTCACCACTACAACATTGTGCATACAGTACTGTGCAAGTCTTGAAACATTCCTTTGTTTTGTTAGAGAAATAAATGCAGTGATTTAATTAAAATGTGCACACTTACAGCATTTAAAAATAGAGTTTGTTCAATACTAAATTGCTTGGGAGTCAATATTTGGTTTGACTACTTTCAATCTCCAACCCAGCTTGAACTCTCATGTCTTTAAAAAGTCTTCAGGAATACTTCAGACTTCTTAAAGGATGATCGTCATCTTTTGTTCTGTTCTGTTAAGATGATCCGTATCCAGGTTTTACTGTGTTTGGGATCATTGCCATAGTGAACAATGATTGCCTGTCAGGTGCTTTCCAGAGGAGATTGTGTGGTGGATCAGCAGCTGAAGGTACTCGTCTGTTTTCATAATACCATCAGTTTTGACAAGATCCCCAACACCACTGACTGAAATGCAGCTCCAAACTGTGACAGAGCCTCCAGCCTCAACTTTTTTAAGGACACACTGAACACCATGGTAGGCTATACAAAGATTTTAGCTAAATGTTCACTGGGAATCCCCTTGTTGGTACAAAAATACTGTTGAATGCCTGTTGATATGTTTCCTCTGTAGCATAGATAATAAAAATAGCAACAGACTGAACTAAAATAATACAATATATTGCATATTGTATAAACTTATATTAATAGAAGAAATTAGCTCTCTAAACGTAAAGAGCTCAACTGTAAATATCAAGAATATTACAGAGATTAAATATATATGATTGACATTTTACAATAAACTGTAGAACCTGGTAACAAATTATGTGTTTTTGCAACATGCTGCTTGTAACAAAATGTCTAAAGATACAATTTAGAATTGGTTCTTTGCTACATTGTCTGTGATGTGTAGACACAATGCTTGAGTTAAGTGCCTTTCTTATGCTTGAATGATTCTCTGAAAATGGTCAGGTAGAAGCATTGGAATTAAAATAATTGAGAAAGCAGACAGTGTTTAAAGAAACCTTGGAAAGCTTTTTAGAAAGCCTGAAGAACTACTGTTCAAAGGATGGCTGCTTGAAATCAAAATAGGCAGACGTGTGGTGGCTCGAGACTTTTGCACAGTACTATGTACAGTATGTCACAAAAAACAACATAAAAACATAAGTTTCCCATTCTTTAAAAATGTGCATTTTTTAAATCTCTTCTCTTCCTTCATCTCCTCCTTTCCTTTCCGTGTGTCACAAAGAGCTGCTTTACCAGATAAATACGTCCACCTCCCACCATCAGGCTTGTTCCCACCGCAGGATCCAGCAGGGATGGGAGAACTGGAGCTGAGGTTTGGCATCATACAGTTGGATTAAGATTTACTGCTGGTGTGGTCAAGGCTGATGTTTTGGTGCTGGATCCTGTAGAGAGGTTTTATTTCCACTGAATATGTGCGAATGATATCTGTCCAAAATATTAAAAACAAAAACCTCGAGACTCAAAGAAAGAGGCAGAAAAAAGAAGGTAACAGACGAGGCAAATTTTTACATTCTTGGTTTTCTATTACCTGCTTTTTGATTGTGTACATTTTTATCCATCTGTGTTCCACATGTTAAAAATTGAAGAGGAGTTCTCCCAGATTTACTTTGCTTTGAAAGAATATTGTCACCCCCAAGGTTTAAGCTGTGTTGGCATAATGTATACAGCAGGATCGGATAGTTCAGTCATCTTTTTCTTGTTTCAACAGGGCATAACAAATCCATTTCTACATGTAGGTCTTCCTATTTCCTCTGTTTGCATTTTTCCTCCTTCCCGTTTTTCTCATTTAGGCCCTACAGGTAAACCAGCTGCCATCAGTGCCAGGCTCTTCCCAGAATACAGGCACACATATGAAACCCTTGAGAAGGCAGGCATACACAAAGGTCCCTACACTGACCTTTATTATTACTGTATTTTCTGTGCTGCAAAAGCTGTATCCAGACAAAGCAGTTAGATATAATTTGACAGGTAAATTGCATTAATGAAGACTAGCTTAGTATGATCATGTGATGCTTTCCAGACACTTGTAATGTATACCGTGCAGTTTTTTTCTTTGAAGAAGAGTGAACTGTACTTGAACTAGGTTCATGCTAACCCCCTATCAAAAGCTCCACCCACATTTTCTGACAAGATCCTAACCTCTGTGTAGACATGCCCACTGCAGAAACTTTGGAGTACACGCGTTAGCGGTCATGTGTTGCTCTCAGCTCACACAACAACAATGTCATCTTAATTAAATCATACTGGTTTTTAAGAATTTGGATATTCTGGTTCCATTCTCAATATTGCTTATGGATTGATTGTTATCAATTTTCATTGGGTGCTCTTTGGCTTTGGAAGTTATCACCATCGCTAAGCAGGATATTAAAGACATTACTGCAAATTAACTGGATGCTTTTTTTCATCTAATGTTTGAGCATGTTGGAACTATTTCCCCTTTTTGTTGTGATCAGTGTTGGGGTGGTAATATGTATTATAAGTATTACACCAACCACTTCTTTTAAAAGCAATGCAGTACATTACTTAATTATTCCCAGGAGGAAGTAATTCTTTAAACTACTCCTTACATTACTGTCAAGTTTCTCCCTAAAATGACTTGAAACACATCGTCTCATCACGATTTGACAATATAAACCTGTAAACGTGTAAGCTACAGTGCCACACACCGACACAAATTCCTATCCTAATGAACCCGGACATATAATTTTTCTCTTAGTATGTGGTTATGAATATAAAGCTAAAAAAAAAAAACACAAAGAAAGACAAAAATCAGCGCAAAGAGACTTCAAAGCGATCTCCACAGTAATTCTACTCTAGAAACATGAACAGGTAGAAACGGAGGCTACAGCCTGACTGTTCATCAGTTTGTCAGGGCCACTTTTTTAAATTAAAAAGTATTTCAAACTACAACCAAACTACATTTCACCCATGGGACAACTTTACAGTAGTTTAACTTCTTCAGCTCTGCAATGATTTTTGAGATTTTTTTTCTACACCCAGTGATCAGAAAGTAAAATTAGGAGACTTTAATTGAGAAAATTAAAGATGAAAACCAAATTAACAAATTGATTTTGCATTGATGAATATGTTAACCTATCAGGGTGCTTCAAATTTTTGCTGTAGTTTAACCTTGAGCGTGACTCTCAAATGCTGTCAGATGTTAAAACACTTCACACAGAAGCGTGTGAATGTGTGTGTGTGAATGGGTGGATGACTGAATGTAGTGTAAAACGCATTGGGGTACATAGTGACTGAGTAAAGCTCTTTACAAATACAGGCCGTTTACCATTTATGCAGAAGCATTTGAGTGAGATTAATATTTTCTAACATTTTAAGTTACTGAATGATCTCCATCAGAATGTCTCTGCTGCTCATTCCTGTACCACATCTCTCTAATATTTTGCTCTTAACTATTTTTCTAGTTATTTTTTTAATTATTTTATCTTATTTTATTTTATTATATTTTATTATATTTTCTTCTACTGTACCATGCTGCTGAGTGACTGCTGCTCGGATAGAACAACCTTAAACTAAAACACATTTGCTTCAGCTGGAATTCCATGATTTTGACCTTGGGTTTGTTCCCACATGAAGTATGAACCCGGCGCTGGCTGCTGCAGGTCTTTGTGTCGCCTCAGGGGGAAAAACTGCAGCCTGATCACTATCGAGATAGTCCCTCAAATTCACCTCTTGGCCACAGACCTCCTGCTCTGCTATTCACTGTTTGACTTCAGCTCAGCTTTCTCAACAACATAAGCCTCTTTCACATGCACAAACACATCAAAAACGCCGTCCTGCTGTCAACCACTCCAAGTCACTCAGCAAAATAAACCCCCTCCTCTTCTCATCCCCCCCCCCATTCATCATCGTCTCCATTCCCTGTAGCTATGCCATTGTTTTTGGTCGGGCCAAGCAAAAGGCCTGCTGCTGCCGCTGAGCAACACAAAGAGGAAAGCAGCCGTGTGGCTGAACGGGAAAATTTAAATAGAGAAGGGGAATGAGCATCCCAGGGGTTAAGTGCTTTCTGATGGAGTTGCTGGAGGGTAGGAGTTGGATTGTTAAGAGATAAAGGTGAGCGTGCAGGCACCCCAACCCTGTGTCCAGCTCAGCTGATATCATGTCACACAGTACTATTACACAACATTAAACCGCATGGCATTAAATATCGACCCCCTGTGCAGATCCAGCGAGCCATCCAGAACTCTGACATTCCTCTAAGCTATTTTGCGGGAGTGCACCAGAGTGCAGAGATTAAGCCTGATGTCACATGCGGCTGTAAGCAAAGTCGCTCTGGGTTTTTATGTCACTCTAGCATGTTCTCTCTCTCTCTTTAATCCCTCTGTGGTTGTGTTCTCATTTACCACAAAGCCATTAAGAGCCATTGTGATAGCAGAAGAGAGCAAGAGCATCTGTAAATAGATAACATTTAGGTCCTATGGAATACTTACTTTGCATATGTTAGGTTGTGAGTATTTTTGCTATTTTTAATGCTTTAGATATGTAATAAATTGATGAGTATATGTATGCATATCTATTATATACCGTGACAGCCTTACAAAAGCCAGAATTAGCAATTTAATCTACATGTTGAATCTCTTTGTTTCTTCTCTTTGTAGTATACTGAAAAAATGTGTCAATTTGGTAACCAGGGAATCTCCTACTTAAAAACATTTACTATACACGCTTAAACAAAAGCTGGATCTCTTTTCATTATAGGCGGAGCTATGAAATGCTACTGTTACAAGAGGATCAGCTAGAGTTTGCATGCAAGAACAGGGTCAGTAAAGGTCAGCAGATGATAATCTTGGAGATGATGGTGAGTGGGGGAGACAGATTTGACAGGAACTTTAAAAAATGGAAGTTCAAAATGATAAAATGTCCTCAAGTTGCACTCAACAAATATTTCATGTCCCTCTCAAAGGAGCAAACACTGAACCTTTTTTAGCACAACTTACATTGCATTGCATTGTATAAAGTTGGGTACAGGTGGCATTGTTGATTGGCGAAACAGTTCCATTAGTCATTAAAGCAGATTCTTATTTTGAAGATTATTTCAAGTCCAATTTTAACATTATTTAAATCCAGGTTTATTAATATTACACCAGATTTTTTTTCTAAGTAAGTGAGAACAAGAGTGATCAGAAGTGCTGACAACTGTGATATCACTTTTGATGCACTACCTTTGGTGTCATTCACCTCTCAGTTTCTGAGGCCAGCTAGCATGGCCTAGTCAAAGATCAAGTTTTTACTGCCATTTTAATGATATGAGTCAACAGTTCCCAACTTCTTTTGCGCCACAGATTGGTTTAATGACAATATTTTCACAGACCTGCCTTTAAGGTGCAGTGGATAAATACTTCAAAATAAAATGATATGACCAAGACAAAAATGGTTGTATTTTGTAAATATAATGATAAACGTGAATTCACTGTGTAATTGTGTAACTACTAGCAGCATCCTCCTGAAATGCGCCAACAAGATTGAGAGTAACATCCTCCTCTCTGCCTCTTAATGCTCTCTGGTCGCTATGGTAACGCGTAAATATTTCTTTCAAAATAAGACACACAAGTACAACACAGGAAAAGACCCGGGGAAACCAAGTTAATGATAAAAACCCTGAAAACCATAAATTTCACACCTGAGCCTCAACTCTCACAGCCCAGTACCAAACGACTCATGGAATGGTACCGGTCCATGACCTGGGGGTTGGGAACTGCTGGTATAAGTGATACCAGTACAGGAGCTGAGAGATTGTCAGATTATGCAAAGGGAGATGTTGCAAGTGGTTGAAAAGATGAAACTTTCTAAAGAAAAAACAATGACAGGTTGACTTTTAAAGAACAGGGAGCCCATGTATCCCTGTTACTTTCATTGTGGCCATAAAAACAATGGCTCAAACATTCCAGTTCCCCTTGTCCTCCAAAATACATGTTATGGTTAAAATAACTTACACAAAATAAATAAATAATTTTATTAACTTCTGTCAGCTTGATCTTGTATAAAATGTTTTAATATCAAATAATTCCTATAATAGAGGGAAGAAAAGAAAGACTAATATATGGAAAAGCCAAATTTATCACAGTTGGCTAATATTTTATAACATCACCACCATTTTTAATGTGTGTTTCAGTGTCAGTGTTGTAAGGCCATCCAGTAAAGGTTTTTCACTCTTCTTAACTGAGCTCAGTTGAATTATGGAGCTCTCTGAGCAGATACTAAAACTCCTGTCAACACAGAGAAAAGAGAGAAAGACATCAATGGGCTGAAAGAGGAAAAGAGAGAAAAAATGGTCTCACTGAGAGGTGGATGTAGACAAAGCTGGATGGGGCCACCGGGCTGATAGTAAATCTGGTTTTATTATTGAATGAACAGGCACATGCTCAAGTGAATGGACCAGCAGATTTTCACAAGCAAGGACTTAGGACCATTCTGCAGTCTGACAGTTCGATGATTTTCCAAACCACTGACATGCAACTTAATCAAAATTTGTTCTTTGTTTAACCTGGTTACCTCTGCTAAGAACAAGAATATCCTCTTCAAAGGAAATTAAGGCATCAGTGTTTCAGCACTGTAAAGAAGTATTTAAAGCACCACAACAGGAAGAGCAGCATGTCCTGACATCACAGCCACTTGGGTTTTGTTGACTCTGGAAGACACAAAAGAAGGAAAAACGAAATAAATGACCATCACATGACAAAAGCTGGTAAATGTGTGTCATTCAAGCCTGTTGGAGAGGGAGAAAGCCACGCAGTGACCCATCGAAGACTGCAGTGACTTCCCTCTTTATGACCCATAAAACGCTCTTTTCAGTTCTCTGAATGTGAAGCAGAGGCGTTTCCAGGATCTTTTTCTTTTTTAATGGGGTGGCAAAGGGGTAACAGAACCAGTCAGAGGGAATCATGGGAACTCTGATCTAAAAATATATATGACAACAAATGAAATTTATTTTTTTTTAAAAATTGGTCTGATTTTCATGCTTTTGTTATTTCACTTATTGCATTTTACACAGTGCCTTGTACAAGTTACTACTGCACAAAATTTGATTTTGATTTTGTTTTTGCTGTTTGACATTAGTTTGACCTGCAGTTACATCATCTCCAACAGCTCCAGCCTCCAAATGCAGACTGTTTCGGTCTTTAAAGCTGGACACAGATCTGTAAGATGTGAGATGTGCACTGATGAAAAAATGTTTTCATGTTAACAAAGGAACAGGTTTAGGAACATGAATGAACAGAGTGAATACTGTAACACTGGCAATATTGTGGAAACAGACATTTGCAGATGCCAGACGACACCTTATCAAAGAAAATTGTGCCCTGGGAGTGAAAACACTGTAGTGACACCTGATATGTGCATCGTTCACTAATAATCTGTAGAGGTTTATTGAAAAAAAATGGCCTGTGAGATAACTATTATCTCTGGCTCTCTCCCACAGTATCTTTTGTCCTGTCTTCTTCACCTCACCACCCTCGACCAATTGAGGCAGATAGCTGCCCCTCTCTGAGCCTCCCTGAGCAGGAAGAGATTTATTCCTATTAAAAGGGAAATTTTCCTTTCCACTGTCACCAAGGGCTTGCTCAGTGGGGACTGATTGAATTGAATTGAGCTGAAAAAACTGTTCAGCTTTCAAGTAAATTAAGTGAAGCAGCTTACTCTAACTTAAATAGAAATAGGTTAACACAAAATTCTCAAAGTACAGAGCATAAACTTTAAATAAGAGATGAATACATACTCCAAGTCTGTCATTTGAAAAAAGAAATATGAAATTGTGTTAAATCTTGATTGTTTAAAATGGGCAGGAGGTTGTGAAAAATGTGGTTGCAAAAAAAACGTCTGGTTGTATGAAAGTCTAAGAGGAAAGTGGTGACTTTATGGTTTTTGATCAACATGACACTGACTATAAAATTATGGTAAATGGTAAATGGCCTGTATTTATATAGCGCTTTACTAGTCCCTAAGGACCCCAAAGCGCTTTACATATCCAGTCATCCACCCATTCACACACACATTCACACACTGGTGATGGCAAGCTACATTGTAGCCACAGCCACCCTGGGGCGCACTGACAGAGGCGAGGCTGCCGAACACTGGCGCCACCGGGCCCTCTGACCACCACCAGTAGGCAACGGGTGAAGTGTCTTGCCCAAGGACACAACGACCGAGACTGTCCAAGCTGGGGCTCGAACCGGCAACCTTCCGATTACAAGGCGAACTCCCAACTCTTGAGCCACGATCGCCCCATTGTGGTACCCATTGTGATCCAGAAGAAAAATAAAACAATGTACATGGCATGGTTTTCTTCCGACCGTAGGAGCGCCCTGTACTTTCATAGTCAGATCCATGAAACCAAAGTGGCTAAAATTCTCCAAAGCCTGTTAAAAACGTAACTTGCAAAGGAGACCTGTGAAGAGCGAAATATGCAAACAAGCAATTTCTATGAAGTCATAGGCTGCTGCATAAATCTTTCACAGCTTTCCCCAAAAAGACAGAAGCAGCTGCTTGCCTCTCTCCAAAGCCAGTAGACAGTCAATAAGAAGTAGACAAAAATGATCTGAGGTAATTCACAAGTCACTTTCCTGCTTGCACATCAGGCCTTACTCCTGACCTTTGACTAAAAATCTCTTGACCTCGGCTTTGTCCATCCGTCAGGTGCCAGCTTGCCTTCTGCTGGGATCAGAATTCCTTCAACACGCTCTCTTTTGAGGGGGTATAGTATTTTCTCTCCTGGACAAAAATAAAAATCGTTCATCACTTTACATGCATGGTTTTCATCTTTTGTCTGTGCTTTTCCTTCTCCCATTAAATTTCACATTTCTCCCATGGCACGATGGGGCAATTTCTAGGGAATTTATGACATGCTTCTGAAAAACATATCAAAACATTTGGAAGGAAATATGAAATCCTTCACCTCCCTTTTTCCCTTCTCATTGATTTGTTACATCTTCTGGGCGTCTTGTCAACAGCTCATAACTGAGATCAAAGCACCACCTCTCTCATGCAGAGATATCATGAATATTTTGCAGGGTTCATCGCAAGTCGTAGTTGCCCACTGGCTTTGATATGGCTGTCTACCTGAACAGGAATTCATATCAAACTCTCCTCCCTCCCTCTGTTCTCCAGCTTTCTCTCAGCGCAATACATAATAACGGCATCAGTGCTTCAGTCCAGGGATTGAAGCAAATCTTCCCTGACTTCAAAACCAAAAGATATCTATCTTGGCAATGGTGAGTTTATGTCTTGTTTTCATATTGGCAAAGCCACAGTGCACTTTGTTTCTCTTCTGCTTTGTTCTTTGTCCCCTCTGCCCTGCATCTATTTCTTTTCTCTGCCTTACACTCTCACTCGGCCGTACCCTTTTCTTCCCTGCCGACCAGAAGAACACAATATGTGGGATCAAACAGCGGGGAAGTAAAGAGCAAAGTGTCTCTCTGTCTCCGAAGCTTTGTGAGGATTAAGGCCAG
This sequence comes from Pundamilia nyererei, assembly GCF_000239375.1. NCBI lineage: Eukaryota > Metazoa > Chordata > Actinopteri > Cichliformes > Cichlidae > Pundamilia > Pundamilia nyererei. Next base: position 179,422 of record NW_005187829.1, on the reverse strand, counting down.
AAGACTTCTGAGGAACAGTCATAAACTGTGTTCATGCCCACAGGGTGCAGAGAACGAGAGAGACAAAGATGCGGGAGAAAGGGACAATGAGGACACTGGTAAAGCAAAAGAGAAGGAATGAGAAGGAAACTGCAGTTTCGATTCTGAGGTCTTATATTAGGATATTATGGGTCTGATTTTTAAGTTGCATCAATCTCTGCTAAAACCAAATGTTCAAGATTGCTAAAAGCGTCATAGCCTTTTTAAATGTTAATATAATTTGCAATAACAGCAGTCCTTGTTCTATGCTATAATTTTTGTTATACTTTTATCTAAGCAAGTCCTAAAGTAGTACATATTTTGGAGGGTGTTATTGTTCAGCCTATTGTATATTTTTGGTATAATAAAAATTCTCACCTGTTTAATAAAATAGTATCAATCCTCATATTAATTGGACAATAGGTGTAAACCTCCACACAGAAAGGTCCCAGCCTGGATTCAAAACCAGGATCTTCGCGGATGGACGGATGGACGGATGGACGGATGGAGCCTTTAATAAAACAAACTAGTTTCTTATGTATGGCGATCTGCCTGCGTTCTCCCATTACTCAAAGAAAATCACTTAGATGTTAGGGCTATATTTCTAGCTGTAGATTGTTTTAGCTTTTCAGTAAGCAGTTAAAACAATTTCTAACTATATAAGTCAGGTTTTACAATCAATAAAGTGCAATAACTTGTTTACCATGTGAACTTTATTCACATGGTAAGCAAGACCATTAAGTTACTAGAATGAGAACTTTTGTGTTAATATTTGTGATGATTTATCTAAGGCTTATAAGTTGACCAGGTCACATGGGTGAAAAAAACTGCACAACACTGAATCATCCTGACTCTGTATAAACTGGAGGTACTTGCCAGATAGAAGCTAAGCAGTCTACTTGACTACTTATTCCTTTTTCTTCCAGATATCAAAAGGATTATCTCAGGGCTATAACCACAGTAGAGCCATAAGCAGAAGTAAATATATAAGTAAATAATCTTTATGATAATCTACCAAATGCTTTGTTCTGTTTTATGCAGATGACACAATCATCTAATGCTAATCCTCTTCAGTAGTAAAAACCCTTGAGTTCTTAGCTTTTTAACTCAAGCAAAGTTGATGTTAAATTCTGACAGCTCAAGTTGTAAATGATTTTAAAATACAATAGGTTTTTGACTAATCACGTGAAGATCTTTGCAAAGGGTGTTGAAGCTGAAAACTAACCACCTGCCTAATTGTATTACTGACCACAACTGTACATGAAAATCACACAATGAAAATCTGAAACTGAATGTTTTGTTTTTAATAGGGATGCTTTATACTGCTCCATAATATATTGTTTGGCTGTAAATCCACTATAGGCATGATGTTATCAGTTATATAAAGTGAAAAATACCACCAGTTGTTGGCAGTTATGTATATCTAACTGGATAATATATTGTTAAATTTTAGCTAATGTTCAAGCTGAAAAGCAGCCAGAGGTGATTTTATTCCCACAGCCTTTCAGTTCTCCAAATATTAATGTGTGAAATGACAATAGTTGACATCCAATTTATGGCCTCTTTTAAAAATTGATTTTTTTGTTGGAACCTGTTCTCCTGAGTGGAAACACGTGTATTTTAGCTGAAGGAAATCTGAAGCACTACAGATAAATGAACAATGAGGGAGTTTAGCTAAGAAAAACAAAGACAGCAGAAGATAATTCTGCAAAGATGACAGGTTATTATATGAAGGGCTTTGCTGGGATTTCCAGCAGATTATGTGAGTGAAGTATGATTATGCTGGGTTATGACTTGTTGTGCATTCAGACGCTACCGTTTCTGGCAGAGTAAGTCCTGCACAGATGTGAACCTGGGATCAGAGCCATATGAGAGACTCCTTTCTGTGCTCTCCTCTCTGTTCCTTCTCTGCACATGAAGGTGGCAGGTTGGCCTGCAGGTGTAGAAATAAACCAATAAAAGGAGGGTAACACACAGGAAATTTTACTACAGCTATGAGCTGGAGAAGGGCTGTTCCAAGTGTCCTAAAGCATTTAACTGCAGGAGCCTGTGAAATTCACTGTTCTGATCACTGTAAAAGACAACACATGTTGGTAAGGCTTATTAAAAGTTTTCCTCTGGATAAGAATGAACACTTTTTATTTTGCCATTTACCAATTTAGCTCACGAAATCATCCTTTTTATAGTTTGTTTGACCAGTATAGGTTTGGCTTTGGTCAAAGTGGCAAAATCAGTATGTGCTCTTCTTTAGTTAAAGAAGAAAATCCTATTCTCATACACGTACAACTCAACAGTTTCCGAGACAGTGGTTACTGTCCTAGTCTCTATAGCTCAGTTATATTGTTATTGTCAGTTATCTACAGATCTCCTCTCATCCTTCACATTCCTTCCTTCCTTCCTTCCTTCCAAAAGCGTTTTATCTCAACCATATATACCTGGTTGCTTTTAATCGCCATACATTAGTTTGTGTAAACAAACTAGACAAAGAAAATTGTGTGGTCTCAGCAACGAGTTGAGCGGGCTAGCTGCACTGAAAAGGAAGCTAACCATAATTTTGTAACTGCAAATATTTTATAAAAAACAGCAGTGCAGAGGAAAAGGTGTTTGATTCAGGTGCACTGGTGGTTCGCAAGACTGACAAATGCAAGTCTCATGCTCCCCTCTCTGAATTTGTGTTTTCCTGCTCTATGGTTGGGTGTACAGACTTTGTCATCCAGTCTAATAGCAAAGACATAGCTGTGTGACGTAAGAAGAAGACTGATCAGCACAATCAGCTGCCAAAGCATGGAGAGGTACGACTAAAATGTCAAGAAATCCACACGACCTTATTAGCATTATTTTATGCAATATTAAGGTGCAATTTAACTCCAGGTATCCTGGGGATTGAGATTGCCCACTCTAGTATCTTTAATAGCATCCAGTTGCTACGTGGCTCTGTTTTAAAAGAAGTGGGTGTTGGGCAAATGAAAAGAGTCTCACTTACTCTTTTCACAGTTGGTCAAACATTAGGAATTGTACAAGTTTGTTTGAAACCTGTCACAGAAACAATTCAAATTGACAGGGGAAAATGTTTTCACATCAACACACAATCGCGGGCCTCCTGACAGCCTCCTTTTCTTTTCTCTCTAAAGTTTCCGCTCCACACAGCGGCCGTGGAGCCGGGAGAGGGCTGTGACAAGAACAATACAGGTCAAGTGTGCAATTACATCTTCACCTGTTGACAAAACAGCTCAGAGAAAGTAACATCCTGCCAAGTCCTGTGTTTTCAACCATGTTTGCCCTCCAACCTTCCTCCCCTCTGCAAACATCTTTCATCCCTCTCCAGCTCCCACGTTTAATGGAGCCTCGCTTCACTCGGTATGAGGCTCAAGTGAACTTGTCAAAGTCAGACGTCGCTCCCAAAGATGAAAGGAGCTTTGGTGGTCCCTGCTGTGAGGTGTGGTGGGGGAGAAGAAAAGAGAGAAACGGAGACGACACTAATACCCAGATACAGTTGCATACCGCAGCTCTGCATACCTCACTGTTGCAATTTGTCTCTCTGTTTATTACTTTTTTCAAGGATCTTGTTCAGGGAAGATCATACATTTGGCATGACCTAAGGGAGGCCTTCCCCTGTCAGCAATGTTGTGGTCAGAGACATATAGCCAAAAGGCTCAGGTGGATTTCTGCACTGCATGGTTCAATTGTCACCTGATGTGTAGGGAAGTGAGGAGCGAATGGCTTGACCACATCTCAGTCTTAAGAGCTTCAGACAAACCTTTGGCGTGAACGACCAGCTCTTTGTTGGAAAGCTGACAGGGCAGATAGCAATTTCCTGGGAAATGGGTACAAGTTAGAAGCACAAGAGTGATCTCTCTGACACACACACACACACACACACACTTACAAATCAGAGAGGGTGGTAGTAGGTGATCCTCACATAACACTAATGGCTCCAATGACTCAGAAGGAAATGGGTTAAGCTGACACTTGGGTTCCCATGCAGAAAAGTAGGTAAAACACTAATGCTTCTGTGTCAGTGCTATATCCCATATTAATGAGACCTTGGTATACAATGTAAAAAGCCATATAAACATCAAATTACAAATACTCTTCAAAAGAAAAATCAGGTAATGAAACTCTCCAAAAGGGAGTTTAAACTGGATTAGTTTGGAAATTGTTTAATTGTTTCTGTCTGATGCCATCAGAGTTGCAGAAACATGCCCAAGGTGTCCTTGGCCACTGATATTTTGTTGTAATGTTCATGACAAACATTAGCAACATGTAGGCCTGTTTTTGAGGAAGGCCCAAGATCGCCATGCTCAGTTTGAGAGCAAAACCTTTTTGCATGTTTCCTTTCACTTGCGGCTTGATTAGATTTAGGATAGAAACATCAGCATTAGCTTTAAGAATGGATTGTTGTTTGAGTTAAAATATCCTGCTTCACATGAACCTGCACAGTGAGAAATTATGCTTGTATGGTGCATTTAAATACAACACCAACAGCTTCGATGGGATGGGTATCCTGTGATGGAAGTCAGCACTTTGTAGTACAGAGACAGAGAGACAGCAAAGCCTGGTTAGAAATTCTTGCCGTGACTTGTCTAAAAGAGATGCATTCTCTAAGTTGCACTCCAATCAATCATAGCTTGCTATGGTTCATAAATTGCACGCAGTACAGGTATCTATACTGCCCTTAACTGTCATATGAGTTTAAATTCTTACTTTTAGCTTTAACAACTTTAACTCTTATTTAAAGTTTTCAGTGGGAGGGGAATTTAATCTAAATTTCTTAGGCATCCCCAAATTGAATTTCTCCTACCCATACACCAATCATAATCATACAATTATGATCACCTGAAGGTGGGCTGTGGTATCTGCTTGAAGATGTTAGCAACAGATCCTTAAAGTCATTCAGTTGTGAGAAGGGGCCTTCATGGATTGGATTTGTTTGCCCAGCACATCTCACAGAACTGTGATTGGATTAAGATCTGGGAAATGGGAGTCAAGTCAACACCTGAAACGTCTTGTTGTGCTCTGCAAACCTTTTGCTTTGTGGTACAGAGCATTATCTTGCTAAAAGAGGCCAAAGCCATAAGGGAATGCCATTTCAGTGAAAGGGTGTACAGCAGCGGTCCCCAACCTTTTTTGCGCCACGGACCGGCCTTTAAGGTGTCGTGGATAAAGACAACAAAATAAAACTAGTACCGGTACCGAAAAAAAAAGAAGATTTATTCATAACACACGTGAAAAGACCCAGGAAAACTGAGTTGACGATAAAAACAATAACAAAATAACGCTGAAAACCGATAAAAACCCTGAAAACCATACATTTCATACCTGAGCCTCAACTCTCGCGGCCCGGTACCAAACGACTCACGGACCGGTACTGGTCCGAGGCCCGGGGGTTGGGGACCGCTGGTGTACAGAGTCTGCAACAATGCATGGAGCAGCTGCTACGTGTCAAAGTAACATCCACATTATCATCACCTCCACCTGCAGGGCCCCTGCAGAGATGCTCTGTGTTTTCTGACCCAAGGTTTCCATTGCTCAAAGCATTACACAGCTTCTGCCAGCTTGCATGCTTCACATAGTGCATTCTGGTGCCAGGTGTTTCCCAGGTAAGAATGCACACGCACACATGATGTAAAAAAAAAAAACTGATTCATCAGACCAGCCACCTTCTTTTGTTGATCCATGGTCCAGTTCTAATGGTCACATGCCCATTTTTGACACTTTTGGCCCCATACACAGCAAACTGCAGACAGTGTTTTTGACACCTTATATTCAGAACCAGCATAAAATGACCACAGCGTTAACACAGGCCAACCTTCACTCCCCACACGCATCACTAAGCCTTGGCCTCCCATAAACCTGTTGGTGGTTCCTTCCTTGGACCACATTTGATAGATCGTTCTGACCCAGTTGTCTAGCAATCACAATTTGGCCCTTGTCAAACTCACTCAAATCATAATTCTTGCTCATTTTTCCTGCTTCTGGAACATCAACTTTGAGGACAACATGTATATACTGTATTGTCAAAATGTCAAATGCTAATGAGTAGCCTTTGATTCTGCTGATGCCTATCTTTCACTTTCATGGAGTCCTGCTTCTTAGAGGCTGCTTTGTGTCCCATTCACACAAGGCTTACATTACATACTTAATGCAGTTTAAAGGACATGTATTGTGCAGTAAAGAGGGGGAAAGAACAGCAACTCTAGCAGAGCAGCTGCAGCTGCAGCTCCATGTTGAAAAATGCATGACTACAAAGCAATATGGGGCTGAAAATAAACAAGGTGCCAATGTGAGTTTTCTGTACTTAGTAAATTAAGTATTTGACGAAGTCAATAAGCCAGTGTTAGAACTTAAGAAAAACAACTTAAGAAAACACTTTAGTGCAGGTACACAGTGTTCCCAGGTCATGATGGAGCTGTCCAAATTGGCCCAGATACGTTTGGCCTGCTGTGTAAGAGTCCTGGGAACAACCCAGTCTACAGTTTGTGAGTGGGTGGCCTGATCCAGATCTGCACATAGTTTCATATACCATGCATCTCCTTTGTGCATTGATGTACTCTCTCACACACACAGAAGCTATACAAGAAAATCAAAATACAGTGTGTTCCACTTATTGAGAATTTCTATCAGTTAATATGAAAATGTTTTCCCTGTGGAAACCACCAGTTGGTCAACCGCAAAAATTCTCCTCTGAAAGAAAACCCAACTGGCAAACTCTTTGAACAATCAACCACAAGACGTCACAGTGGCGTTTAAAATGGTTTTAGGGTTTAGATTTAGAGAGGGATAAGGTTTGGTGGAGCGATATAGGGGTAAAAACGGAAACAAGGAAGAATGGAGCTGGGCTGGATATTTAACACACGTAAAAAATGAGTTTCCATAAAAACAGCACAAAGGGCTCATTCATTGTAGAGACAGTTATTGTAGTTTTGTTCTCTTTTTTTAAATTAAGGATAAATATATATGTGTGTGTGTTTAAAAAGCTGTTTAACTGTCAACAAAGCCCTTTATAGGAACTGGTCGTTACAAATATTTTAAAGCAGCAAAAACACAAACATTACCAAGATACCTTTGTATATGAAAAATGTACCAATACCACTCCCACCCCAACAATAGCAACAGCAAGAAAGCTCTAGAAACTACTGTATACTACTGACCCAGCTCTGAAAAGGCAGATAAAGTAAAATATGAACAAATGCAGTGGAGCATTTAGCAGCTAGAGTCGGGTACTTCCCACAGGTGTAACTGGAGAACCACACAGAAGAAAGTATGTATTGTTGGATACTCATGGACAGAAACATCACTCCAAATGTACAGACGTCACTACTATTACAAGTTACATCATGTCATAGATATCTCAAAGTTAAGGCAGTAAACTTAATTTCTCTGTGTATTTTGACCTTTGGTCAACATGTCTGCAGCATGCAGGTCACTGAAAATTTAACCATTTAAAAAACGTCAATGTCCAGAAACTTGTTTTTCTGCCTTTATGTGTGAATATAACACAGCAGAAAACTGAACCTATCATTCAAAAATAGATACAAATGCCAAAATTTATGTTTATTTATCTGGAGCCATTACTTTGAAAAAACTCCATTAGACACCTGAATTTTTAAACATTTTCAAAAATGGGCCTTTATCTTCTTTTGTGACATCAGACTGTGTGTTGTAATGTTGCTTGTAGGCTTTTGATTGGCAAACACTTATGTACATTTAGAGCTATATTGCAGCCTTTTTTGCTTTTGTATACTCATGAAATCACTTCTTTTTTTTCTAAATGAAAGTGTAAAAAAATACCCCTATATGTGTGGATTTCTCCTAACTGTCTAATGTTAGCCTCTTCCTATTCTGAACCCAGTTGGGGTAGGCTGTAGCTCAGGGGATATAGCAGTTCATCTGCTACTCGAAGGTAAGATGCTGAACCCTGAGTTGCTCCTGATCTGTTTGTTGAAGTGTGAACGTGTGTGAATGTTAGAAGGAAGCACTTAAACGTTTTTTAAAAAAGTGAAGACGTTTGTTGAATAAAGTTCTTTGAGTGCTCAAAGAGTAGAAAAGCACGTTACAGGAAACAAATTACTCACTATTTATTATTAGTTTTTAATGTTCAAACTACCCTTTGAAGTTTTATCAGAAGGATTAAAACTCAAACTGGTCCTCACATAGATAGTTGTAGAAGTAAAAACAGACACACATGCACACCCGCTGGCTTTAGACTGGGAAGCAGAGAATTACAGGCAACCACAAAGACATTCATGAGCAGTCCCATGGCAGCCATCACCCAGAACAGGACTGCTGCCACAGAACTGCAGGGGCAGAGAAACCCTCCGTTTGTTGACTCCACAGATTAGTGGCTTAATATAACAACACAAAGACTGCCTTTCTCTTCAATCCACCCAGGGAATAAGCAGAAGACTAACCACAGCAGTTGCATAATTTATTTTCTTTCATTATCTGTCACCACAGCATGTTTTTTAAAACTTTAATCATGTTCATAAGTGAAACGTGTACCCTAAAAATGCAAACATTACCGCTGATAGGAT
>NW_005187829.1:169506-170850 GCF_000239375.1 Pundamilia nyererei | reverse complement strand
GCTGGCTGGTCAGCTGACTCGTGAAGTCTTGTAGACATTTTCCCAACCAAGGGTAATTAAGATTCCTCCAGCACAAGGCATAACACCATTGTTTACTGCTGATTCAAGCACAACTGCATAACTACTATCTTTCATAATGACAGATGACAAAGCATGAATCCCAAGGCATCTACATAAGTCTTGTTTTTTGTTTCAGAGCATGTTTGCTTCACTCGCACACTTGTGTTGCTCTTGTCCTGTAATTTCATGTTATGATTCAGCACATGAAGTCATCAGTGGTTGATTAGCATTATATGCTGGGCTTAGGAAGCCAGATGCATATGACGTGATTAAGGAAAAGATAAAGGATTGGAACAGGAATGTGTAATCCAAGTACTCTCTGAAGGAAAAGGATTTATATCAGTGAACAACATATCTAATGAAGAAGCAGACCACATGCAGATGGGAAGATGGAATAGTTGTAATTGGATAACTATTCTACCCTAAAAAAATCTAACATTTAGGACAGCTGTCAGTTTTCAGAAAATGACTGATATTGGGACACTGAAGGAAGTGAAAAGGACAGATATGAAGTAATGAAAAAATGTGATAAGGCACCAAAAACACAATCATCTCTGGCACGACTGGACATAATCTGACCAACAAGACAGGGAAACAACACTGAGACGAGACTGACAACACAGCGAGGGGGAGAGCGAGAGAGACACACAGATGAGACCAAGACAACCAGGACACGAAGCACTGACAAATAAAACAAGTAACTAAGAATTAGAAATAAAGCAACAACATAAATCTTAAAGACAAAACAATCACACATCAACCTTCAAATCTCCAAAAATCAGAAAACAGAGAACAGACCTGGGGGTCCTCACACAGTCATGATATGTACGCTAAAGCAGCGGTCCCCAACCCCCGGGCCTCGGACTGGTACCGGTCCATGAGTTGTTTGGTACCGGGCCACGAGAGTTGAGGCTCAGGTATGAAATGTGTGGTTTTCAGGGTTTTTATCAGTTTTCAGCGTTATTTTGTTATTGTTTTTATCGTTAACTCAGTTTTCCTGGGTTTTTTCACGTGTGTTATGAATAAATCTTTTTTCGGTATTTTGTTGTATTTATCCGCTACACCTTAAAGGCCGGTCCGTAAAAATACTGTATTGTCGGGCATAAATTGGTCCGTGGTGCAAAAAAGGTTGGAGACCGCTGCGCTAAAGTATCACGATTAATTCAAAAGTTTAAAGCAGCTGTTACGGTCTGTTGTATTATGGCATAGAATAAACATGTGGTCAGCAAGGCCAGAACTGGTCCACACAAAGTGTGCAGCAAGGCCAGCTGTGATTGTGAAAAC
>NW_005187829.1:166947-169486 GCF_000239375.1 Pundamilia nyererei | reverse complement strand
CAAGGCCAGCTGTGATTGTGAAAACTCCTCTGTTGCACCAACCGTTTGCATGTCATCATTTACTTTATCCTTATATATGCTCCTACCAGCCGTCTAACCTTGCCTTTCTAACTTCGTCTCCAAACTGCTCGATCACACCTTATTATAAGCAATAAGTGCAATATAATAATCAGTATATTCTTTAATATAGTGGTGAGCCTAGTTGACACTGATATTGTGTAGCTGCAACAGATGGACATTAGTTCCACATTACTATCAACTATCAATCTTCAGCAGCTGCTAAAGATCTGGGTCAGTCCGTTTGTTTTCCTGCATGAGTCTGTGTTTTGGCCCGAGGTGCCTGACAGCGCTGCTGATATATGGAACTCTATTGTCATCATTCATAACTCCAACACACTAATTACAACCACAGACTTGTAACGGGTGCTGCCGCCTTTAACCTTGCACTTTATGACAACAAAGATGGGTTTTGTGTGTGTAGGAGTGGAGGAGGAGCATACGCAGCTGAGTAAAGACTGACACCACTGCCACACCTCTAACTGATTGGCTGCCTTGACCTTAGACCTGCCGCCTCCACAGAGATTAAAAAGCAAAAAATTATTAGATAATAAGCCACAGTGCCTAAAGCTATTCAAGTATTCAAACACCCTTAAAATGTGAACATAAACATTACATTAATATTTTTATACTGTAAGATATTGAACACTTAGTTCATAATTAACTCTCCTAAGTTTCACCCATGGGATAAATGTGAAAAGAGCCAATTTTAATGAATCATGAATAAATCATACTATTAGATAAGTTACTTTCATTACGTATTTAGTAGAAGTACTTGATTTTCCAAAGGAGTATAAGATCAATGTCCTGTCACAGTTTTGAGAATGCTGAAGTCTACCTGCTGGGCTGTCAGAGCACTATGCAACCTGTCACTGGTTTATTTAATCTTTCATAATCGCCAATCCAAAAAAAAAGAAAAAAGAAAAAAGAAAAAAAAATCAATCTCTTAACTGGATGCAAATATTACAGAAAACTTCACAAAATGCATTTAGGTCATTTTTAGCTCAGTGACGCCATCTACTGTGTCTAACTTGCAAATGTGAGACATCAGGGTAGTTGAATAACTGTATTTACATCAGAATCAGAATGATTAATTATAAATTTTAATTAAAACATCATAACCTCTATACTACTATACTAAAGGACCTCTGACCTTTGTTTAGGCGTCATTGCACTCTCAACATCTAAATATGCTACATTTTGTGTTTTTGTTACTAAATATCATGATGTTAGTTTTACACCTGTTGAGAGTCAGTATTATTGGAAAAAAATTACAGAGTGTAGCCATAATTCAGTGAACTCCCCCCAATGTATACTTTATAGTATACATTGGGAGTTTAAGTGTTAAAGTGTGCCAAGTGATGTACTATAGTATTATTAACTTTTAGCTGTTTAAGATGAATATTTTGCCACCTTCAAAATTTGCTGGCCCCCAGCGGCCCCCCTTGGCAGGACTGTCCTGTGTTGGTAATGATGCCATAAGATTGCTGGTGCCAATCCCAGGACAGATCCCTGATGCATCTCACACTCTTATATGATGTATTTGTGTTTCCTGAACAAGTTTGCACTTGAAGTTAACTCCATCCTGGGAGAGTCAGTCTTCAGCTACTTCTACTCAGCTCTGCTGCAACCATTATAGCAATGGTTAGGACAGTTTCAAATAGATTTGAACAGTCGTGTATGTCCCAGACCCCCAGAGCCAGAATCCTGCCAAACGCTACTATTCATATCAGTAAATGTGACATTAACAACACTGGACAGTTTTCACTCTCCCCTGTCTCCAGTAGAGGAGCTGCCAAAATATAACATTAGAAGACCACATCAGAAAATAATATTGAAATACATGCTTACTACTATTATTATATTTATTTTAAGGGTCCTGTGCAGCTCCAAAAAAGGTAAAATTGCATATGGTTTAGAGAACAGTAAAGCTGGATGAATCTCCCAGGAACTGTGCTTTCCTGGGTTCATCTGCAGCAGGTAGTTTTTAGCCATCCCGCTTCTGTCCTCATTTAGCGTTGGTGGTCACCACAAAGAGACATTCAGTATCAGTGACCTTTTTTTTTATATTCATTTGTACTGGCACTTGAGTTGCACTGGTTTCATTGCAGGAAATAATAGATGCTGCAACTCATAAGAAAAAAAAGAAGAGAAGTCAACAGTCAGAGTTTTCTGTGCATGTCTCATACATGTGATATATGTACTATATAACTACAGCACGGTATGATATTACTCAAATTTACAGTTTAAAAAAACACCCAACCTGGAAACAATTTATTTTGTTTATTTTGATTAAACATAACTAGTCACAAATAATGCTATAACTTGTTGTCATGAATCCATGAATCATTTTTTCCTGGACAAGGTGTTATACACATATATTTCCATAAAATCAGTCACTGTAACATTTTTGCATGAAGAGGCCAACAGACCCATGGTATCTCTCAGGAACAAAGACTAAACCCCTTTTAGTCCCCTTCAG
>NW_005187829.1:152334-166152 GCF_000239375.1 Pundamilia nyererei | reverse complement strand
GATTGGACTTGTGCACAATCACTGGAGTACTAGTTTTGGATACTGGGATGATTTTCCGCAGACATTTGATTCAGAATACAAGTTGTGTGGTGTTGCAGATTTGCAGAGATTAGGAAAATGGAGGTTACTTGCCTGTGAAACAAAGCTACCATTTGCTTGCTACAGTAACCTGCAAAGCAATGATGTAGAAAAGGAAGTTAAACAAAAAGGTACTTATTTATATTTTCATGATCCTAAATCAATACATCTGCAGACCTTTAGGTCTTTAGATACTTTCTTTTTCATTAGCTCTTTTCTTTCTCAGTAATAAACCTGAAGTTGAAAATAGACGGCGCCTCCCTGAATGTGAATGACTCAGCTGTGAAAGCAGACCTTTTGAAAAAGGCAAGTCTCAGAAATCTAACCTTAGATTTCCATTTTATGACCTTTGGGTTTTTTTTAGGCTTAGTAGCAATGACTTTCCATTGTATACAATTTAAAGACGTGTTACATTATTAGGCGGTTCAGTGTAAACCTGAACATTTCACAAAACACAATAGTTCTCAGCAATGTGTTCAATTTTTTTTTTACAATTTTTACATTTACATTTTACAATTTCAGAATTAACTAATTTAACTATATTTTGGTCTTTTGGATCAGACATATTGACTATTTGTTCTCATGCAACATTTTAGTGAATCAGTTTTTATATTTTAATAAATGTGACATTCGCTGCCCAGGCAGTGTTAGAAAACAGTACTCAAGTAAAAGTCCTGCTGTGTACATCTGTGTATATGTGAATACTAGCGTGGACTGTGGACCGTGTCTATTAGGTCAAACACAAAACAGTAAGAACACGTTACAGTATGTTCTGAGGTGTATGTATGTCATTCCCATTAGTTTCATTTAAAGAACTGACTAAGTATGTACTACTCAGCTTGAATAGTCAGACGGCAAGAAAAACGTCTGAGTGTGATGCGAAAATTTGCTTCTTAAATAAAAAGAAATGCAGTTTTAAAGTATCTACTGTTTATATCTCCCAGCTGCAGGACAAACTGAATGAGACTGGAGTGAGTGGAGTCACTCTGAAGTGGAGAGAGCAGCCTGATGGAGAAGTCTTCCACAAAGAAGGGAGAAATTCACAGAAGGAAAAAAAAAAAACTGAACTGTGAAATTGAAAACCGATCTTTACATCTGCTTATCTTCAACACATAGTGGTTGTTTGGTGTTTCTGAAATGTATTTCTAAATTGTCATTTAGTACAGCTTTAGTGTTTGCAGTTATTAATGATACTCCCAGACATCTAAAACGTGTCATCTCTCAGTGACTTAAGTGACTTCATTTGCATGATTTCCACTTTGATATTTAATATTGTTATACAGAAATGAGTTTTAAGCTTTAAGCTTCTTTGACTATTTCTTGTTTCATATGTTAAGCAACCTTTCACATATTGCTGTTTTCTGTCTTTTCTGGTAAAGACATGTTCTATCTATCTGAATTGTAAAAGAATCAAAAGGAAGAATTTGTGTATGTTTGTGTGCGGGTAGTTTGATGTTTAGTTTGAATGTGATGGTAAGTCCCCTGCTTATTATGTTTAGTTCCTACTTCCTTTTGCAGTTAACCACCAAGAATAAATATAAAACCTGTACTGTATGTGTGATCTAGATCTCCTTTCGATAGCAAGGCAGCTATTTCCATAAATGAAAATTAAGTTACTTGAATGCTGTGATGCACATAAATGTCAGGAATCTCTTGAAAATGTTTCAAACTGAACAGACACAAAACAGAAACATTTGTTGTTGGTCTAAAAAGTCAAAATGTGTTTAGATTCATCATTGCTGGCCAGGATCCACTGATTTATCAGTTTGCAAATAAAAGGCTAGTTATAAACACATTATTTAAACTAGTAAATGACATTCACTTGCTCACCAAAGACATCGACTTCTTTAAACAGTCCCTGAGTACACTGATGGAATGCTCTAATTAGACTGTGTGTATTAGGGCTTGGAAAGTTTGGCAGGTCAGGCTCTGGTGTGGTCGCCATGAGATTTGTCACTCATCATCAGAAACCTCAGTATGGATGGATAACATTTGATTTTGTTTAATAAAGATTCTTATGCTGGTCTGAAACTATTTAAATATATTAACAGGCTTTGACTTTGGATTACAGACTGTGGTGGTAGGTTGAATAATAAGTTTAATGTGAGAGTGTTGGCCCACAGCCTGTAGGTCTGATAGCAATACTCTATGCAGCTTCTTCATGACAGCCATGGTAGGAAAAGAGGTGGGTGAAAACAGATCCAACAACATGGAGCTGAGTGAGCAGAAAATATATGAGAGGAGTAGGGAGGGAAATTAATGGCAGCAGGTTGGCGAGTGGAGATTGGAAGGTTTGTGAAAAGAAGAGCAACAAGCAGAAGAAGGCAGGAAGTCTCAGAGAGTGAGGTCGGTAAGGTGCGGTGAGGTGAAGAAGTCTAAGTCTATTCCCTTCATGTGGTGGTGAAGTTTGAAGGTGAAGGTGAAGTAAAGAAAAAGGGATCTGCTAAAACTCACAAAGATAATAAGAGTAAGACATAAAGTATTCTGGGGTGTTAGGGGATGGCGACTTGAGGACTGGGTGTATCATGAGCTACCTCTGTTGATTTCCCTCCTCTACACTGACAGTATACTGCTTATACTAACTTCATACTAGACAGTGTAACGTTGTTATAGAGGTTGGATTTAGTGAATGAATCTAAGCACCATAAGTTTAAATGCAAATTCATCTACTAGACATCATAGGTTTCATCACAGACAACGATTAGACGGCCTACAGAGAGGAGGTAATGGTACTGTACAAGCAGTGCCTGGAAAATAACCTGTCTCTCAACGTCAGCAAGACAAGAGAAGATATAGAAATGATAGTCAACGGTCACATTGCTATTTATGATTTCTTTATCTATTTATAATAGTGTGTAAATATATATATTTTTTATATATACTTAGTCTCTTAACATTTTTTACAAAATGTTTAATTTCATAAATATTTTATTTTTACTATATTTTTTACTATACTGTACTATAATGTACTATACTGCTGAGTGATTTGTCTTCAGCTCGTCAAGTACATTTCATTGCAATGTTGACCCTGTGCTAACTTACATATGACAAATAAAACTGAAACTGAAGCTGAACTGAACTTGATGGAACCCACCACTGACCATGAGCACCACAACCAACACAGTGCTTTACTATCAATCCATCACAGTACAACAACCGTACCTTTATCTGCTGCACAAAACTTCCCAGTATTTTCATGAAACATTTGAATAAAACAAAGTAGGTATACCTTAGTTTGTTTTGCAGCATGTTTCACAATATGAAAATACATAATGATGACCTTCCATGCAATCTTTAAATCTGCAGTTTATCAAGCATCACTGATAAGTCCGTACCTTTAAATGTTATCTCTCTTCTTCCTTTCTGCTTCTGTCTTTCTTATATCTTTCTCCATCTCTGAGTGCAGTTGTCACACTCTTTTCTCTCTCTGGGAAATACCTGCAAGGACTAGCAGACACAGTCAGCAACAGACTGAACACAAACAGATTGTGTGTTTGCTGGTGTTAGGTAGAAACATTGTATTTGAAGTTGCCTGCCTTAAAAAATCTTAGGAGTAAAAAAGTGTTACTCTCGTTATGCTTCCTCATCTTCAGTAGTGCTAGATAGAAGAGGAAGTACTGTCACCACAACTTACAGATACCTGTATTCAGTGTGGATTATTTTAACCCCAGGTAAAAATGCTATAAATGATATAATTGAATAAGGAACATTTGAAACTTCAGTACAAGAGAGAGACGAATGATATTTAGCTTCTTTCAGTGACTGTCTGGCTAAAAATGATGAAAATTTCGTTCACAAATGACAGCAAGTCATTTTGAGCCACAAACAACATCCCTGTCCTTTATTTATCCAGCTAAAAAGTCTCATTGACAATAAAAAAGTATTTTTAAGAGATATGGCCAAGACACCATCAAAAACATCACCGTTCTATAAAGATATATTAAGTGGCCGAAAAAAATGATTCATTATCATGTAGGTACAAAAATGCAGACTTACAAAAACAGGTATATTCTTTATTTAATATATATCTAACCTATAAATCATCTTCACTGCACTCTATTTACCAATATAAGCAAAGTAATTACATAATAAAAATACACAGAAACATAGGAGATTGCTTTTTTGGCAGACGATCGCTTTTTTGCACAGGACTTTTCTCCAGAATGTGACTTCTTGGAAATTCTCCCAGGACTGGCCGCATGAAGGACGTGAAGGAGGCAGTAATACAACACAGATGGATGTGAGCTGCCGTTAAACACCAGAGAAGAAGAAGAAGCCGGTAGTGACGCGAAAATGGCGTCCTCCGCTGCCCGGCTGACTACACGCTGGTTAACAGCATCAGTTTCTTCTGGATATCGTAGCGGCCGTTTTCTCATTATTTCATCCGGGAATGGAGGAGTTTGTCCAGCGACCAAATCACAGACACACCGGGCAGGGACAGCGGTTAGCCTGAGCTCTTGGACACGCGGACATGCCGTGACATTGAGAGAACTGACAGGTGGGATAAGTTAGCTAAGTGTCGCAAAACCTGTTTTATATCAGCACGTATTCTGAATGCGATATCCAGCAGCCTGTCTGAAGGTCCAGTTAACAGAGCTTTGTGATGCTGAGAGAGTGAGCGACATTGAAATGCTGCCGTAGTTCTCCACAGTTCTTTAGCCTCCCGTGAGAACCAGTAGCAGTCAGTGCAGTGTGAATGCACCAGTGACATTCTGCACCCATACACACCTTCCTACGGATCAGACCGCCTGTATGGCAGCATCACTTAGTTCTCCATTCCCCTGTTTAGAATAAATGGTGACTGTTCATTTTTAAATGTGCTTCACCAGGACTAGATACTCCCAGGACAACGTTACTAATACCAGGTAGCAACTTCACTTTATCATTGGATGAACTCGACAAAAGTTTGAACTTCTCTCTTAGGGATTCCTCTGTGTTGACATAATGGCCGGATATTGTCTGTGTATTTATCAGCAGCACCTTCAGGCTGCAGATCCTGTGTTTAATGACATCTCTGAGCTGGTTCCAGATCTGCTGACCACTGATCTCACCGTGTTGTTAGACAAAGTCTTTGCTTTGTCACGTGGTATGCTGTCATGCTGGTTGCTTCTGTTAGAAGATGGTCAGATGCGCATGCTTAGCAGCAACACTTGCAGATATTCTTCTCATTTAACTTAACATCTTGTCTACGTTCTTTAATCTGGAGATTAACTGATGACCTGTATTTGAACAGTTTTACACTTCACACATTTCATGAATAAACAAATGTTCCTACAAAGTGGTCAGTAAGTCAAGAAGGCTGTATCTAATTTGACAAACAAATATATAATGATAGCTGCAGTGACTACCAGATATACTCAGTCAAAGGAAATTAATGGTCAAAAGTTTCAGTAATTAAATAATTACTTAGCAACTTAACAACTTAGGACTACATGTACAAAAAAATAGTCAATTAGAAGTATTAATTTTAGCTTTAGCAAAATAAACTATACAGTTATACACTGTATTAGTTCTCCTCTTGGATGTAAACCTAAAATTAAAAAAACAAACAAATTACTGCATTTATTTTCAGTTTTAAAGTCTGATTATACACACACACACACACACACACACACACACACACACACACACACACACACACAGTGGTTCACACACATTTAGAAAACTCCTCAGAGATATTTGTAAAAAAAAATCTGCACCGCTAATGTCACCATGTTATCCTCTTCCTCTGCAGGGGTGAGATGTCCCCATGGGATTAGCTGCTGCTCTTTCCACTCCAGCAGCAGACTAGCAAACAAGCAGGACTTGTATGAAGTCCTGGGCGTCTCCCGCACTGCCTCACAGAAGGAGATCAAGAAGGCTTACTACCAGGTCTCTTAACATGCTCTTGTTAGACTTCTTATATGTGTCATTCCAGTAAAATGAGTAAAACATGCAGTTTTCTTTTGCCTTGAATGCAAGCTTTTCCTTTTCATTTGTCCAGCTGGCAAAGAAGTACCACCCAGACACCAACCCAAATGACCCAGAGGCCAAAGAGAAGTTTGCAAAGCTAGCTGAAGCATATGAGGTAAAAAAAAAAAAAAAACTCAAAGCAAAACAGTTATATAAATACAAACATCCAACGTAAGTTCATCCCAGAAGCACATGTAGCCTGATATTTATCTGCTTTCTTGCTTCTGTGTGCAGGTGCTGAGTGATGAGCTGAAAAGGAAGCAGTATGACACGTACGGCGCGTCGGGCTTTGACCCGAACCGTGCCAGTGCTGGCCAGCAGCAGTACTACAGGGCTGGGGGCGCCACTATAGATCCCGAGGAGCTCTTCAGGAAGATCTTTGGAGAGTTTACAGGAGGCATGGGCTTCGGAAACATCAACAGCATGTTTGAAGAAAGGCCAGAAGTAAGAGGACGCTGACAACACCATAGCATCGATCTTTTTAGATATGTGATGTTAATTTGATGTGTTTAGTTAAGATTCAGTTTAACATACAGATGTGAGAATTGAACACTGGTTTTTAAATGTTCTCGTCTTTTCCTAGTTTGTGATGGAGCTTACGTTTTCGGAGGCGGCAAAGGGCGTGAATAAGGAGCTGAATGTGAACATTGACGACACGTGCCAGAGGTGTGACGGGAGGGGCAACGAGCCGGGGACTAAGGTGTCTCACTGTCACTACTGCAATGGCACAGGGATGGTGAGTTTCCGACCGACGCTCGGCAGCAGGCTCCTCTCAGCACCTGGCTGCACTCGTCAGCTTGTCTGTGTCGCCCCTTGCAGGAGTCGATCAGCACAGGACCCTTCATGATGCGCTCAACGTGCCGGCGCTGTGGTGGGAAAGGATCCATCATAAACACGCCCTGCGCCCTGTGCAGAGGTTCAGGCCAGACTAAGAAGAGGCAGACGGTCACTGTGCCCGTACCTGCCGGTAGGTTTCCATCCTGGGTTCTCAAATCCATCAATGTTTTTAATGCGAGAGTTTACCTTTAGTGTTTGTAGCTACTGCTGCTTAAAACGAATAACCTCATAAGTTTGCGTTTAATAGTCGGTTTTAAAATAGACGACTGCATATATTCCAGGAGTGGACAATGGTCAGACGGTACGAATGTCAGTAGGAACTAAAGAAATCCTCATTACATTCAGAGTAAGTTTTGGTCTCTCAAATTCACTTACTCCTTATTTTACTTGTGAGAGAGCAGTGCAGAGGTTTGATGCGTCGTGTTTGATCTGTGCAGGTTCAGAGGAGCCCGGTGTTCAGACGTAATGGAGTAGACATCCACTCTGATGCCTTCATCTCAATAGCGCAGGCCATCCTGGGAGGCACAGCCACCACACAGGGCCTCTATGAAACTATCAGTATTGTGGTGAGTGTGTGTCGACAGTAATATTCAGAAGGCCAGTCATTTTCAATTATCCTAGTGGGTCACCATGATACTGCAGTTGGGCCACAGGAATAACAGAAATTCAGTTTGAAATTCTTTACACACATGTACGGTTACATATGTGTAGAATTTTACTTGTTTGTAAACAAAGTGAGTAATAGGAGGTGTGTGATAATACTCTAAATTTACTGCTCTTGTATTGAGGTTTGTGTCCCACTTGTTACACGTTGGCCTAAACACTTAGCATATGATTGTGTAGCTTTAGCAGGTTACAGTCAACAGCCTGCAAATTTTAATGTTTTTGAATAAAGATTTCATGGAAAAGCTCAAGAAAATTTCTCTTCTGTTTGATTAGAGTGAAGATTTCAGATTGGGTGAGCCCCATGGGGCTTTCTGGTCTTTAAGGGGGGCACAGCACTCTTGACTTTGAGAATCTCTGCTTAAGCTAATAAAATGTGTTTTTAGGTAACCTCAATGTGCAAGTGTTTGATATTTATAGTTTGTCTATTGTGTTTTTTTTTCTTTTTATTTCTGCAAATTATTAAAGAGTGTAAAGTTTTAATAAAGAGCAGTGCCTGCAGTATTTCTAGCTGCCTCTCTCAGATGCCTCACAGGGAATTTCACTGGAGGAAACCTCTATTTCAAAATGTGTTGGTCGTGTTTTCAGATTCCTGCCGGCTGCCAGGCTGATCAGATCATCAGGCTGCAGGGGAAAGGCATTCGGAGGATAAACAGCTACAGCTACGGAGATCATTATGTTCACATTAAGATCAAAGTGCCCAAGTAAGTTAGTCTGATTGTCCTACAACCAGACATTTTTTGGCAGAATTTTTATTTATTATTTGTTATTACAGAAACATAATGTGACTGTAACATTTGAATTTTTAAAAAAGTGTAACTTTATTTAGACCCACAAAACTTTTTAAATAATGCAGTATCAATAAATTTGTATAAAGGGGCTATAAGAGATTTATGTATATTTTTATTTATGCATGTTTTGTTGTTACATCTTATAAGATGCATTTTTTTGTTAATTTTCTGATATAAATTGGTACTAATCACATGATTCTTTTCACTTTCCTGCAGGAAGTTGACTCGGAGGCAGCGCTCTCTTCTGCTGAGTTATGCAGAGGAAGAGACGGAGGTTCAGGGGACTGTCAGTGGCGTCAGTCCTTCAGGAGGTCAGAACTAAAGCTCAGCTCCATCATAGAGTCAAAGCATGATTTCATAATAATGCGCACATCCATAGAGATAGGTAGTCCAGCCCTTCTGCACTCACTTGATGAAGTGCATGTTTTTGTCCAGGAGGGGGCAGCAGCACTTCAGCCACCAGCACAAAGTCAACCGCCTCAGAGGAGGGACAGGACAAGCAGAAGGAGAAAGAGGAGGAGGGAGGCTTCTTCTCCAAACTAAAGAAAATGTTTAGCTGACACTGAGACTGCAGGTTGGAGCTTTAAGTATCTCCTACCATCCCTGATAGAGAGCTAAATGTTGAACACAACAGATATTTATTAACCAGTCTTAATCAGCAGTGTGGTAACCACTTTTTTTTAAATTTTCAGGTAAAAAAAGAAGCAAGCAAAATAATAGTGTAAAGGAAGATGAAAGAATCTACACACCGGTCCTCCACACAGTCTCCTCTTGCTTTAAAAATCCGGCCAGGAGTAGAAGGAAGAGAGAAGCACAGTGGCATTTGTGTTGACACAGTCACACACTGTTGAACTTGGAGTTGGAGAACGAGTCAGGGCCACCCACATGACGAAATGTAACCACAAGCACAGACAGGTGCTCGGCGGAAAATTTCTTGATGCGCTCACAAATAAACCAGGAAGTGATTTTTGCTTATTTTTCTGTTACCTCTCATCCCTCCTTATTGTCTTTGAAGCTACTCGATGAGGCAGCGCTCCACAGACACTAGTTCTGTCAAATTGTGTAAGACAACCAGACAACCTTTGAATGTAAATGTGTTACAAGTAAAAACATGTTAAAAGGATTGCAACTGGATAAAGATTGACATGGATTTTTCACATTGGAATTATGTCATTACCTACGTGATGCTATATCACAGCTAAAAGGTTCCCATCAACTTTCAATGTCCTTAAAAATGAAGCATGGCTGTAAATTCTTGGTAAAGCAAAGTCTGAAGTTTGACTCTAGTTACATTGAAATTTTAGGCAGTGTAATAAAAGGAAATGCAGCTATTGCAACTGCAGTAAGCCAGTGATCAGCAGATGATTGCAAGATTGGCTAAGGTAAAAACATTCACTTCAATCAGTGTTACACCCAGACTCCACTACATTTCCATATAATTTCCATACACTGATATAATCTGAGAACAGGTTTAAATTGATATACATTGACCTGTTAAAGAGATCTTCCTGCAACTTAACTTTTCATTTCTGATTTGTCCTATTAAATAAAAATAGGTTAACTTTTACAATTTGGTGATACTTAAAAAATATAATCATGTGTTTTATTTGTATTGTCTCAGAATTTAATCCCTATTTTTGTCTCATTTAATGTAAAAGTTTTTTGGGGGGTTTGTTCATTTTGTATTTTCATGCTGTCACATTGACAAGATATTAAATATTCTTGAATCAAAATTCTAAGAATATTTTTCAGATGTTTAGCAAGAAACAAATGTGAACCAGGCCCAACCAAAGGCCTAATTAAGTTATGCTCTCTTCCTGGTCAATTGTGCCTGTGCGTGGCAACAACACTAATTTAAATAAAGATTCAATGTTGGAAAATGTTTTTCTTTCTTTTTGAAATTTAAATGTTGCGATTGTAATACCCTGAAACAGCAGCAGATGGCAGCGGCAATGGGTAAGTAAATGAAGAAATGCTCTCACAGCAACGCTGAAAGGTCTGCTTTGACACAGGCGCGCTCAGCTTTGTTTGATGTGTTCAGCCACCCACTTCATAACCACGGGCAGTGTCTGAACAGAAGCTTTTGTGAGGGTCATCAGGGACGTTGGCTTCAGACAGGGGCTTTCCAGCTGTTTTCGGTCTCAGTGGTCAGTCCTCACAAACAGGACTGGTGGTGGTGGTGCCAGTTAAATGTATGATATAATATGAAGTCACAGATACATGCAGGACAAGCTGGTGAGTGTGTTCTGCATGCATCCATGTGATGGCATACTTTTGTGCGGGTAAATATCCAGCTTATGCATGGATTTAAATGCTTACCAAAGCAGGTTGCTATAATGATAAATGAACGTTTAAAAGATGGTACAAAGGACAAGGGTGAAAATAATTTTGAAAAATTATTCAATTGCAAGACTTTTTTTTTCTTCTCAGTTTGTTCCAAAGTTAAAGGGCACTGATGTCAAAAGCAGATTTTCTTTTTAATCAAGAAGGGCTTCAATTGAGGTTCAAAGGCTGCGCGCTGACTTATGTGGTCAGACCCAGACGTGCTTTAAAAGAATCTTCAAATCTAATATAAAACCAAAAGGCAGCTATTAGATAGGATTGCAGTGATGTTCTGTGTGCTAAAACCAATCAGGTGCTGCATCCTGAGCTTGTTGGAGTCAGTAGATCATATCATAAAGGGCAATTTGTTCTACAGAACATGTTACACAACTTCTCTTTACACATACATTGATTGATTCAGTTTAACTATCAAACCTCATGTACTGAAGCAAGACTGTTGGATCCTACTGTTGCAACTGGTTGACAAAACTCTGAGATCTTTATTGATTCCCCAAAATCTGATTACTTGTGTCTTAATGCCTTTTGGGAAATGCTTTTGGGGCTCTTTTCATAATATCTAGATACCTGCAAACCTACACACACCATCCCAAAAGGTTGATTCTGTTCATCTGAACAAAGCATTTTCAGTGGGAGAAACGTTTAATCGCTCATCCAAGTGACTTCTTCAGTCCAGATGAACAGAATCAGCCTTTTGGCATTTACTTACCCAGATGATTGAGCATGCATCAAGACATATATACATCATGTATTCAGGGGCATGGCTAGATTTTGTTGAAATAAAACTTGAGTTAATTGAGTTAATCTACCCAGTGTGTGTATGTATTGTGCATTGATAAGCCACAACATCAAAATCAACCAGTACATGATGTTCACTCGCTGAGTTTATAAATTTTTGAAAGTTGATTGTGGCCAGAGTGTCAAAAGCTTTAATATTTATGAAAAATCTTGAAGCCTTGAAACCATTTATAGTTTGATTTGAGGACAAGCCTTTAAAGAAAGCCATGAGCCTGGTAAAGAAAAAGGTAAGTGCATGCAACATTTGTGCAAGCATTGAGCTTCCTCCTTCCCTTTAAAGGGATTTTTAAGAGCTTGTAATTTACCACCGTTCCCAGTAATTATGATGTCATTACAACTGTAAATAAACTTTGGCTCACTCATTTGCAGCATGTTGCAATAAATCGGTTGCTCTATTCCGTCTTACTCATCTCTTCCTCCTTTACCCTCTGCTGATTTTTCTTTCTTTTCTTCTGTCTACAGATTAGACATGAATAGGAAATAAATACAAGCTAACCTATGTTTGTGTAACCTAAAACTAACCTAAGATACAGAACACAATAAGCACTCCTCAAACTATACAGAAAATGTTCATAAGTTTAAAAAATAGTTTGAAATTATGCCTATATTTCAAATATGTGTCATATTGAGTTAAAGGAGGACTGTAGTGTTTTTACGTTCAGGTTTTGTTCTGCAACATAACTATTAATGATTTTTATTTTCACTGGCATCAGAAAACATTTTAAAAATGAAAGAAAACACTGACAGACAAATATAATATTACTTTGTACTAATATGTACTTAATATCTATAAAATAAATATGACATTAAGCTCTTTTAAACCGTTATACACATTTCATTGCTTATTTAATTGAATGGATGTTTTTTTCTTAAGAAATAAATAGCCTCTGACATTTTTCAGGCTTTCAAAACAAAGATTTGCACCAAGCTCCAAACAAGTTCCCAAAAGGCTGACAGTTAGTGGACACAAAGCTTTCACTCAGTCGCTTGGTATTCAGATCCACAGCTATATATTATGTTGAATGTTGAATAGCAACATGCAGACAAAAAAGCCCTTTACAACACAGTTAAGTGACAGATTTTGTCCCATACAGCCAGACCTCACAAAAGTCAGTAAAAGGTAATTAAATGTTGGACAGAGTTACCAAATTACAGACATTATTTGACCTTGTCTAGAGTCCATCGAAAAAAGCCAAAAGCTTTACAACCTTTCAGCTATACAAACAGATAAAAGCTCCAGTCTGCCAATCATGTATGACTGACATGTGGCTGCTGGGAGTAAATGAGAAAAGTAAAAATGCATCACAGGGAGTCTTAATTGACTTCTTCCCTCTAGCATTGCAGTAAAAAACACCTTCACATCTTCTCACGAGGCAATACAAAAAGGTCAAAAGCAGAGTGCGGTGGGTAATTGGAGTTTTAGGGTCCTCTTGTGCTGCTATTTGCAGGCTGATGGGTAATTATATTTACAACACAACAATGCTGACTGTGTGTGGGCATGAAGATGGTGACTGCGTGCACATTAATGCTGCCTATTTATAATACGAAAACCCTGTCTGGATTAGACGGCATAAATGTATACGAGAGTTTACCTCCCAGCTGGTGACATTTTGTGAGATTTAGTGCGCGCCTTGCCTGGAAGCGACCCATCCTAACCCTGGTTTACTAGGATTATGGTGCTGCTGGTCTGTCCACTGGGAAGTGGGTTTTGTTTTATGTGGAGCGGATTAAGGTGGGGATTTGTGTATTTTGTTGCTAGCTGGTTCACTCAAGCTTGAAGATGACCCTCCAGGTTATAGATGCATGGAGCCAGCTCCTTGTCGCTGGAAGAAAGTAAGGTATAGTGTATAACAGGTGGATGGTGCTTGCTGAATAGATAAACAGCATTACATCTTTTCTAACATGGGAGTAAGTTGGATTTTCCACATGTGTTTAGCATTTTTAACCAAGCACTAGCTTGTGACCCACTGAGTCTGGGTTTGTGTCTTCTCCTAGTTTTCAAAACCTGTCACAAACCCCTAAATAGTGTTTGGACTGGTTCTTACTTACTGCTTTTCGACTTGATCACTCAAAGTCCTTTATACAACACGTCACAATAACTTTTTTTGGGTGTAGAGCTTTCTATTTAACATTCGCACTCCAATAAAAACAACTCTGGGTTCATTGCTTTGCCCAACGATACTTTGGATCGAACCATCAACCTTCCAAAGTGGAGATGGCCTGCGCTACCTCCTGAGCAAATAGCCATCCCTATAAACCATTTGACAACCACCAGTCACTTGGAAAAGCGTGAATTTCACAAATAGTTGCAAGTCATTCCTGGAGGTTGCTGTTTGTCACTAGTGTCCACAAAGAGATA
>NW_005187829.1:149544-150973 GCF_000239375.1 Pundamilia nyererei | reverse complement strand
TGTGTGTGTGTGTGTGTGTGTGTGTGTGTGTGTGTGTGTGTGTGTGTGTGTGTGTGTGTGTGTGCTCAGTCTACCTTATCACCACTACATACACACTTCTATACCTACAATTAACTCTACATACAAGAGTGATGCAACTGCTTTTTGTTACTTAAATTGAAATATGAGTTTAGCTTTCAGCTCTACAAATTACAGTCCTCTCATATTTGATGGCTACTTTTAATATTAGACCCTACAGATTTACATGGGTTCATTTTAGTGTTAGGTATGGAGGATTTCCACAGAATTTGTAAATTGAAGAGAATTGAATGCAGTAGATTTCCTCCATGAATGTGTTGAGCACACATTAGAAAGGAAGAAACATCAAAGCATTTGAAGTGTGTTTAACTGTAGTGGTTTAAATGAAACTGCTTCTGCTTTGAAGTACAGAAGTTTCAAAAGTTTGCCTATTTTTTTCTATTTCATCCACTAAAATTCAAATTCATCTAATCAGTCTGAGCTAATAAACCTTACTTTTGTTTGTGTATCTTAGTGGCCATGATGTACCTGTCCTTACGTATGTACCACATCCCTGCATTTTATATGTACATGTCTATTATTTTACTAAATACACGCCAGCTAATTTTTGCAATCTTTAAATATACATATGAATTACTTCCAATACACAAAGAATGGCAGAAAACTAATGATCTTTTGTGCAAATTATAGCTGTCAAGGACTACAGATGAATGTTAGGAGTAAGGTGAATCTTTTAAGTGCATGCTTTTTTAAAATGCTTTCACATGTGCATAAATGGTTCTGCATGTATCTCTACATCTGCCAGGACCTAAATATCATCAGGCTTACAGTGCCTGAGAGAAGCTGACCAGATTTCGTTGCATCACACACACCAATCATTCTGTTAAGGAAAGTCTCCCCTGCCGTCTCTCCCACACACTTGCTCCTCCAGTCAGGCTCCTCTGGCGGGTTGTGTCTGCCTCATGGCAAACAACCCCAGCTATAAATCACACTGTTTTAGCAGTGTGGTCAGCAACCAGCACAGCATGAAGTACAATTACTAACTGCAGCCACTTATGTTAAATGTAGGAAGTGTGTCATTCGGGTGATTGTGTTTAGAGGTTTCCATGTGTGTTTGAAGAAACAGGGACAGAACAGAGGACAGGTTCAAGTCACAAATACTCTCATATGCAGTCTTATCAAATATTTAAATGTTCTCAAAACGTTCATTTGGAAAGTAATGAGTTCTGCTCTAGAAATAAAAAGTGTCCAATAGAGACATATAATATTTATCCTTGTTAATAATCAGTCCATGACTTTTGAGTTTTAATTTAATGAAGTTTATACTAGGGGTGCAACAATGCTCGTATCGATATTGAACCGTTCGATACAGTGCTTTCGGTTCGGTACGCATATGTATCGAACAATACAA
>NW_005187829.1:146986-148855 GCF_000239375.1 Pundamilia nyererei | reverse complement strand
TCTCGATCAGATAGATTTATTATTTTATCCCTTTGTTGTTTCAGCAACATTAAATTTAAAAACTGTACTTTTGAGTTAAAATATACATTTATAATTTTAATAAATGACAAATTAAAAAAGCATGAACATTTTTTTTTGTATCAAAAAAATATCGAACCGTGACACCAAAGTATCGAACCGAACCGAACCGTGAATTTTGTGTATCGTTGCACCCCTAGTTTATACATATCCAATTTCCATTATTTTTTTGCAGTACAATCTTAATGCTTTTTATTTACTCCATCATACTCACCTGCTCAATTTCAAATTTAGTTATGTCATATTTTTACCTTTTTTTTCTACTTTTCCCCATTCTTCATGGTAACTGGTGTGGGATTCCACTGAGAGCACCTGCGTGTTTGAATAAAATACAGATACAGGTGCCAGTACTTGGTTAACATATTACAAGAAGTAGTAGTTGTTATGGAACAGGAAGACTCACTTTGTTGTAAAAAGGAGGTGCAGAAAGTCATTCACAGCCATTAGGCTTTTCAATTCTCACACAGAAAGCAGATGAGCCGTATCAGACTATATGAATTTAAATTTCCTTTGATTTTTACTCTACTAGGGGCTGACCCCACCAATGGTGCCACTGCCAAAACGTTTAACTACCTGTGAACTATTACACCATTGCATTGTACATCTGCTTACAGTGCTCTAAAAGTTTTTTGGTTTTTTTTGTGCCCTCCAACACAACATTTGCTCACTCTTCTTCTCCAGGTTGGCTCCTTATCCCCACCTAAAATTCAAGTTGAAAGGCCACCATTTTTAATTATCTCGGGGACTTCAGAATGGTAAACATTACTTCCACTGAGTCATCAAAAAGTAGCAGGAGGGCTAAAAGCAGTGGAAAAAAAATTCGAACGAGATAACAGACAAACTACATTAGGTCAGGTTTTTGCTTTCTTTGGAGAACTATTTGGTTAAGGTTCATATTCCAGGATCTCAAGCCTAGTCATTTGAGGTGAAATTGCAACACATCCATTTTAAGTCAGCACCTTGTGCATTAGAAATGGATAACAGACTCAGCAGAAGAGTGTGGAGGGCCACAAATGCCAAACTGACTTAACTAAATCCATCGTTACATACTTAAATAACTCCGTCATTAATGAATAAATAATTATAATAGAATAATAATTAATTAATTAAATATATAAATAATTTAACATCAATTGATTTCATGTAAAACATTTTCAAAAAGTATTTATTGCCGATTTTTATTCATTAAAATCTTCTTTTGTTATTAGTAATTTGTTTTGGCATTTGTGGCCCTCCATAGAAACCAGCTGTCAGCAGAATATTTATTTGCGACTAATGCACACCTCCTATCCAAGCAGATCTAGAAATTCCCCACGTCCACAGTTCAATGCTTACATGAAGTTCTGTTTATGCTCTGTGAAACTCTATAAGCGCTCAGAATGTTTTTTATGAGCATAAGTTTACTTTGTTTATTGCTCTGGCTACATACAAACATCTTAATTCAAGCAGATAGACAAGCTCTAAATGTCTTTTGGCAGCTGCCTATGCCAGATACAAAAAAATAACAGACGCCAATAAATGCTGTGACTTGGCAGGTGGGGTCTGTATGAGTTATCCTCTCTGCAACAAGCCAGAACTGCTCTGTTGGGGTAGAAACACAGCCCCACCGAGTATAACTATCCCCATGCTGCAGGTGTGGTTCCATTAAAGTGTCAATGAACAGTGCGAGTAAATTGCCTTTATTAAACCAGGAAAGTTCATTAAAAAGACATTTTTTATAATAATAGTCTGGCAGGAAGCAACATATTTCCTGGAGTAGTGAGTACAAGGGAGCAAAAAAAAAAAAAAAAA
>NW_005187829.1:129601-146672 GCF_000239375.1 Pundamilia nyererei | reverse complement strand
GGGGACACTGAGGCATTCCCAAGTCAACTGATAAACATAATCTCTTCTGCATTATGTCATTATGCTATCTCTTCTCCTCACAGAAGGGCATGCCCAAAACACCTAGCCTTGGACGCATCCTGGCCAGAAGATCAAACCACCTCAACTCAGTGAACTCCATCATCTGTAAAAAGCAGAGATCCTCTGTCCACCATCCCTTGGCTACCCCTAGAAACTAATGTCCATACAATTTCTCCACAAAATCAGTGACAAAGCATAGCCCAGTTTAGTCAAACACCAACAGGAAACAGGACTGACTTCCTTACTTTGCAATGCAAATCAAGCTCTTATTATCGTTGTACAGAATAGACAGAATAGACCTCAACAAGGGGCTTGATACCCCATACTTTGTAAGCACTCCCCACTGGACACCTAAAGGGATATGGATGAATGCCTTCTCCAAATCTGTAAAACACATGTAGACTTATTGGGCAACCCAAATTCCCTCTCAAATATCCTAGAGTGGTTAGATACTGTAGCTGGTGTGTTTCACAAGCTGGACAAACACCACCGTGTTGTTCCTAACTTTGACTACATTTTCAGATTAAAAGTTAAATGTTACCTCATGAAAATTAAGCATTACTTCATTTTTTTTTTTAAATATTCGTCATCAGTGGTGAAGTGGAACACTCAACTCCAGCAGTGCAACATGAGACCAGGTAAACACAAGATTTTCATCTAATATTTACCTCCATGTAGATTTGTAACACTTGCTCTGGAATAGCCATCTAACCAAACACTATGCATTAGAGTAGCTGATTTTTTTTTTTATGTTATTTTATGTTTAGACTTTGATTAGTGAAGATATTGTAGTTTCCAGTGTTTATATGCCTGAGAATATGGCAAGCTATAGCTATAGAAAATGATTAGCATAAACAGATGCCATCTGTTACAGTTTTGAGTAAGACTCCAGCACGGATTTGGATATTACCTTAATATAGAGCCTGGGAGTTCTTAGAAACTGTGCAGAGCTCGAAAGAAAACACTCAAAAGCCATGTTTTTCAAAAAAAGAAAGCCATCTCTGTCTATTTCAGTAAAAACATCGCTCTGTTTTGGGTTTACTCCATTTCCTTGTGATAATTATTGGATTTAGAGTGAAGTAGTGTGCCAGTTTAACCAACACTTTGCTGCCTTGGTTTCAGAACGGGTGGGAATCTTTCTCAATTTGCCCTCACTTTGTTTTAATTACAGGAACATGCAAGCACAAAGAGACAAGTGGCCTATAATTACTTGAGACAGAAATAGAGTCACGCTGTGTTATTGTGAATAGATTACTTAAGACAAAGGTGTCAGAATGCCTAGTCAAAATACACTTCTCCTACTTTCTCATTTTGGTGTCTAAACTCTGTCATTTGGTGGTCAGGCATGTATGAATGTTTAAGTTGCTGACAGACGCAGACTCAGATTCAATTTGTCAGTTTGTCACAGTTTAGGGAAGGGTGCAGCTTTTAGCTCATACAGTAATTGTGATTTTGGCTAAATCTCTGTGTCTCAGTTCTTAAATTATCTCTCTTCTAAAGTGCAAAAATGACCACCGTTTTTCTATTTTATTGACTCTCAAATACGTTTCTTTTTTAATAAGCATTTTATACCTTCAACACTTACAGCACTGCTTCTTTATATAAGAAAGTTGTGCCCACGTCTCCAATTTATTTGTATTCAACGTTCTCACATTTTGGATTAGATTTGGATAAAGTGCAGCGTTTATGGCCGTGGGAATTATACATGATGTAACAGGACAGTGTGGCCTGGGACAACCTTGGGACCCTTAAAATGACCTCTTACCTCTGACTTGTGGTGTCTTTAATAGTCATACATCATGGACTATAGTTAGTGGAAAAAAATCTAGACTCACCAGCCCACATCAGTCACTTCCAGCGGCGACTGCAGTTTTATCATTGATGAATATGTACATGAACTCTAAGCAATATTTTAACTAAACACACACCCTTAAAATCACACACACAGGAGTGACATTAAAATCTGTGAAGCTGCTTTGTGTATTTAAGACTGTATAACAACCGCTTGGTCTGTTAAGTGACAGTTGACACCAAAAGTACACCATTGATGTTCCAAGGTGCTTTATCTTGTAGGGTAAAGACCCTATAATAATGCAAAGAAAACAGAAACCCCCGCGATCATATGACCCCCCTATGAGCAAGTGCTTTGGTGACAGTGGGAAGGAAAAACTCCCTTTAAAACAGGAATAAACGTCCAGCAGAATCATTATACATGTTTTTTATAATCATCAGCGTAACTTTGTGCTGAACATTGGGGATCTCTGTCTAAATAAATAAATAAATTGGGTAAATTCCCAGATGATTAAACATGCAACTTTTTTGCTGGTAATACCTGAAATGAGTAAAGAAAATCAAATGCCTATTTATGCAAGATAGTTCATAATTTTATTGGTTATATTGGTTGGGTCTGATTATTGGGGGGGTCATAACCCCCCTAACCCCGTTGGAAATTACGCCCCTGAGAACAAGGCTCAGGGCATCTGCCAAAACTGGTTGTGGTTAGAGGAGGAAGACATGCTAAAAGACATGCTGTGGAAGACAGCCAGAGATGAATAATACCTAATAATTAAATGCAGAGAGGTGTATACACATATTGTGAGTGAAAAAGGTGACTGAAGAAGAGACGCTCAATGATTCATGGGAATCCCCAGCAGCCTTGACCTATTGCAGGATTGAACCCTAAATAAGCCTGTAGTATGAATGGGAAGTGCTCTAATAGGGCAATATGATAATATAAGGTCATTAAGATTAAGATGGGGACTGATTACTAACAACCTTATATGTTAGGAGGAGGATTTTAAATTAAATTCTCAATTTAACAGGGAGCCAATGATGAGAAGTCAATATAGGAGAAATATGCTCTCTCTTTGTAGACCCTGTCAGTACTCTTACTGCAGCATTTTGGATCAACTGAACACTTTTCAGGGAGTCTTCAGGACATCCTGATAATTACAAATTACAGTAAGCAAGCCTGGGTGACACTGTTTTGACAGCGTCACCCAACATAGCAGGGAAAATGTATGCTATGCCCTGGGAAAGCAAGTACAATGTAAATGGAATTGGTCCTAGCAGAACCCTGTGGAATGGTTTCATCACCCACCTACCACCCAATGATCTCAGGAGTTATGATAAATATAAAAGTGTACTTTCATTTGGAGTGATGATTTCTTTTTTATTTCATTTTTATTTGTTGTTTAAATACACCAAAGGCCTAAAAAACAGTTTCATGTGTTAGTTGAATGAGCAAACAGCCTAAATCTGTAGGCCCAAACTTTTCCATGGCTTGTTTTTTTATACAGCTGTGAATTATTAATGTCAAATCACCAGCAACACTTGTAGTATAAAGAACAGCTTTGTTACTTCAGCGCATTTCAACATATGATCTTCATCAGGAACAGAGTAGGGAAAAAATCAGTTTATTGTCATGATACAATTAATTTCGTATTTTCTTCAATTCAATTTCATTTTATTTATGCAGCCCCAAATCACAGCTGCCTCAAGGTGCATAATATATTATTTTTTTAATATGTATAGTTCTAGTCTTATATATACACTGCATATGACATTAGTCACTGCCCAACTGGCCTTGTATGGTCAGTACATTTATCCACCAATGGAGAACCAGTGAGTCAGGGGTGGGCAACTCCAGGCCTCGAGGGCCAGTGTCCTGCAGGTTTTAGATATCACCCTGGGTCAACACACCTGAATCACGTGATTAGTTCGTTACCTGGAGAACTTCAGGATATGTTGAGGAGGTCATTTAGCCATTTGAATCAGCTGTGTTGGCTCAAACACATCTAAAACCTGCAGGACGCCGGCCCTCGAGGCCTGGAGTTGCCCAACCATGCCGTAAGTGCTTCATTGTGGATAAATCTACTGGATGCATATGATTGGTTGTTTATACTCTTATTGTATTTAAAGTACTGTCTGCAACATTTTGTTAAATCTGATGAAGCAACACTCCAAAATGTGTCGGTCAGGTAATAAAGGTGTTCTTTACATTACAAGTGTTGGTGGAGCTTTAGACTCATGCGCTTCTCCATGCACCTTGGAAATGGGTGAAGTTTTACCAGAAATCTCCACTTTGTTTTCCTGTACCAATTACTCAGGAAGAATTCCTGTTTTATGTTATCTCACATACCACAAAACAGGGATGTTAATTATTTACTGGATCCTTCCATCTATTGACAATCAAAACTTAAAATCATTTCAATCTACTCACAAGTCTGTCTGTTCAAGGCTATAGGTTCAGCTTTTATAAACAATTTATTTATGCTTTATTCTCAGGACTGACTCGAAGCTCAATTTAAGTGTAACGGCAATTGTCTGTTGTGTGTTATCCATTCACAGGAAGGATATCATCAAGAAATAAAATCATAAAAAAACGTGTGACTCAAACCTTACTGTATCTCTACATTCCTCTTTGGGATAAATAAATCAAACAGTAAATGCTAAAATGCCATGAGGCTAGTTTTTGGCATCTGCCTTCCATGACCGTACTATTTAGACTGGTGTAACTGCTGGTGCATCATCGCCTCTTCAGTGACTGTGCCACAGAAAACACAAACACTTGTGGCTTTGTTGTTTAAAATAGAGTGTGTGTGTATGTTTGTGTAGGCATGTGTGTGAGATTCTTACTTAAGTCCACTTAACATGTCAGTGGCTTAAATGGAGGGTGTGAGTGTTTCCAGGTTGTAGGCTTCCCACTGTTGACTTCGACAAAGTGTGCGTTTCTGTCTGTGCAGTATGAGTTGAGGTCAAGAGGGTCCTGCTCTCCTTCTCCTCTCCTGTCAGCTTTACAGAGCTCTGCAGAGCGCTTGCACAGATTTTGTTTGGGTGATCCATACACAGATGTTGACACTGTGGTGTAAACACAGCTAAAACTGAGGATCAAGATCAGGTCCTGTGATGGAGACGAGCTGGTGAGCTGTGAGAGACTTTGTGTGCTTCAGTTAAAACTGAGTGTACAGACATGCTTCACATTTGTAGCTAAACCAATTCACACCTGGGAGCTACTATACTGTGGCCAAATGAGCCACTCCACTCCACAGTTTTTGAACTTTAAGTGCCTTGGTCAAGGGGAAATGGACCTTAGCTATTAAAAAAGTCAGAGGACAACATACTGAGTCAGCAGATCCCCACCACAGGTTCTACAAACTTCTATAAACTCATAGTTTGGTGTCGTAATAACAATTTTAGATAGTTGTTTTAGTGCTTGTGGTATTTTTGAGTTGTAGCTCCAAACTTAATTTTGTTGTCTTGTTGGTAGAGACACTGGGTTTTAGTTTTTCTGATGTTACTGAGTTTGGTGAGTCTAGTGGTGAGTTTTTATTCCATTTGTTGGGTTTTAGTTCCAGGTTTGAGTTTACCTTGAGCACGTCTCCCTCTTGTCCTGCTTTGCCTTATTTTTGCATTAGTGCCTTAGGGTAAGTAATTGGTATTTGTAATATTTAAAAAAAAGATTCTTGCTGAAGCATAAACTGTCTGATAGAATACAGAGAGATCTATCAGAAAATTACACAACTGCTTACTTGTGCTATAACTGTAATAAAGACTTGCCTAATAATTGTATTCTGCAAATTGCAAGTATTACTGTCTTACTTACTAGGTCTTATGTTACTAGGTCTTATTTAATATACATGACATTGCTACTCTAAATATTGGCTCTATTTGGAATAAAAGAGATGACTATACAGATATGCTTAAGAGTGAACCTACCTTGAAATTAAGTTTATAAGTTAGAGCCAGTCTTTGCTTGTGATGCAAGAAAAAAAATAAAATAAAAACACTAAATGCTTAGGCTTCATTCTCACAGGCCAAAAGACAGCAACCCTGTAACAACCTTCATTCATCATAAAAAAAAGGATATTTCACAGTGGTCGCTGGAAGTTTTTCTGCAAACACTTGCTAAATAACCACCCAGCATTAGTGAAACTGTGAGAAGTTACTTCAAAGTAAAGGTTGTGCCTTACCCTGAAGCCAACAAAAGGCAAATTCAAAGAAGTTTTGATACACTACTGTTTACTTCTTTGTACTTGGTTTCACCTACAGCAGTTCCTACTGCCCCCAAAAATCAACCACTCACCAACCAAACAGGAATATATATTTTTCCATGACAGGGATGGTTACCAGTGAGTTACTGACCTGTGTAACTGAGGCTTTAGCATTTTCACAGCAACGATCAGTAACCACTCATAAATATATACTCATTTTTCCTTGCTGTGCCTTCCAGTGGTTCCCAACTGTTTAGGCCTGTCTTGCTTAGGGTCTTCAAATTAGGTTTCAAAGGCTGTGTCATTTTAGCTTCTATTTTCAAACTTTCCCTTTGATATTTATAGTGGTTGTATGTACAAAACTTTCCTATTGATTAAGCCATTAAGGCTTGTGTGTTTTTCATGTTACTTCTAAACGCATTCTTTTATTTATATTATTTGAACATATGATTGCTTTTGGTAGAAACCTAAGATCAGTCAACGACTCTTGAATCACAGTGGATAAAAACCCCAAATTGAGTAAGTACAATAAACTGGAATTTGAAAAAAAAAGTCATTTGCTTCGAACTGTCTCAAAAAGATGTACTATTTGATTAGTGTATATATATTGTGACTAGCATGTACTAGCATGTTTGCAATGTTGTAGCTGTGATGTTCTAAAGACTTTAAAACTGAATTGTTGCACATTAACCTATAACAATAAAACTACAAATCCTATAAAACTAAATTTAATCAACAATTTCCTTCACAGTTTCTCATTAATGTCTCTGATGGATGAACGAGTAGTCGGGTTATTGTGTAGGAGATTCTTAATTTTGAGTTATTCCCACAGGGCTCTGACTAACTGAAATTAATGTCTGAACAAATCTTTTTGAATCAGAGGTGTTTACCATTATTTGAATCATCATCATATTGCTGAGAACTAGGTCTTCGTATTTTTGTTTGCCTTGCCCTCTTGGTGATTTTGCACTGCCAACTGTCTGTCTCTCCTGAGACTGTAGTCAGTTCTGTGAAGTTCAAATTTTGATCTTGTCTTTGTCAACATAGGTCAGGTGTGGGTTGTTTTCATCCATGATTTACAGAGTGCTGTATGGGTTTCAGCAGTTAGTCCATTTACATGTTTACATGGTTGGGTCTCTGCCTCTCAGTCCCTAGTTTGTGCTCACTCAACCCAAGGTGTGGCCACCTCATGGGCCCTTTCTGTAATTTGTGCAGATGTGACATGGTCATTTGTGTCCCCCTTTTCCAGATTCCACTCACTTAATACTGCAGTCAGCCTGTCTTTTGGAGAGCAGGTGCTGGTGCGTCTTGATGGAATCCAACTGGGCAATATCTTCAGTCTTTTCAGAGCAGTCATCCCATTCAGATTTTGTCCTGGCATCATGTAGGATCTTCACTGGCTCCAGCCTTGCATTTTTTAGGCTGACAACCCTTCAGCCCTACTGGGCTGCACCTGAGGTGTGCAACGCATACATATGGAATATTCGCGCCTATCCGAATACCGTATTCGGGTTCGCCTCCACCCCTAGTGCATATGTGCTTTATAAGTGATGGGGTGTGGCAGTCAAACTGCAGTGTCTTAAAGAAGTATCCACAGGCCATGGATATGTGACAGAGAGACAGTTTCTCATTCAGAGAAGCACTTTCACCTCTTTTTTCAAACAAGACTCATGAAGACGAGATAAAGATTGGAACCTTACAGGAATGACCACAGCCTGAGGAGAAAGAACAAAGACAATGAGAATAAGCAGCAGTGGTACATAAATGGTCCTCAACAATATGACACTGGGCCTCAAGAGGCGATAGGTTTTCACCAGATCTCTGCAGCTGACTTTCTGTTTCTAATTTCACCATCTCACTGTTTCATTTACAAGTGCTGCTATTGCGAAATGAGAATAGCAGACATTACCACACTTTCCTCAAACAAAAGAGACTAGTGAGCACTGACACTGCTTTATGGCATAAAAGTTATGATAGCGATCTCAGTCCAACAGTGCTTCCTCAAGAAGAGAAAAAAAGGGTTATTTTTGTCCTGTTTATGCTGTACATAAACTTTTATGTGTTTTTATTTGTATTGTTAACACATAAAATTTTCACAGATGACCCTACACATGCATGCATGAAAGATCTGCTTAGCTGCAGTGTGAGAGTGTGCGTGTGTTCAAGCTATGCAGAGTCTGCTTGAAACACTCCTCATAGCTTTGATGCTTTGCTGGCAGGAGGGATAGAGCCTGTTCTTGGACAACAGAGGACGAGGGGAGGCAGGCGGCCAGAGAAAAAGTTCTGGAAATAGCCTGATGTTTCAAAATTTCCCCACCGCCTCTGCTCTCTGCTTTAGGGATTGTTAAGTGAAAGAGGAGAATGTGGAGTAGGTGGGTAAGATAAGAAAAATGTGACAGCTCCTGAATGACTGGCTGAGTAGGAGTGTGAGATTTGTGAAGAAAGAAAGAAAGAAAGGATAGTACTGTGTGGACAAAGGAAAGTGTGTTTCAACAGTCTTCATCGCCTTTATAGAACTTAAGAGTTCATACATGTTTACAGATTCTAGTATACCTGTGCTTTAGGCAAACTCGTGTAATTTGCAAAACCACTCAACTTACTTATAAATAATCAGACACGTAGGTTTGCGCTTGATTCTGAGATTGCACTAGGTTCCCAGATCACAGTCCACAAACAGAATCAATATGCTGTAATTTTAAACCATGATACAATGATACAACAATGATAATTTCAAATGTAAACATAATTGGACATTACCCAATAAGCAGCACCCAATAAACTCTTGCGTCTGATTTTTGTACAGTCCGTTTCCTTTTCTCTTTCTCTGTGGATTTGTGCTTGTTGTTACCAGAGTGTTCACTTCAAGTATCTGAGTATCAACCTAATTCAATGGCGCTTACTCCTTTTCTCTAAGGGCACAGGGGTAGTATGTTCTTTACATCTCTTCTGCTTTTCCATGCTGTCAAACATAATTCTGTTATCATCACTCTTCCACAGTAATTTTCTTTCCTGAGCAAATCATCCTGTACTTCTGTACTTCATACTGTATTCCATGCGCTTTCAATCTTAGGGTTACTCTATGATTCTGCTTTTCATCCCACCTCCATCCTATCTCCACCTTATCCTTATCAGTTAGAGGGGGAGTCCCCTCCTACTTTATGAAACTCTGCTTTGTTATGCACTTTCATAAATAATTTATTTCTTATTGTCTGCATTTATTGTCTGTATGGATTTATACTGTACTGACTTAGAAGTCACTTAGCTTAATTAGCACAAATAAAGAAATGGAGAAGAAAAAACAAACTAGCTTTGTACAAAGGTAGCAACGCCTTTTTGGATAAGTTTGTAGAGCTCAGTAATTGTTACATTGTGCTCAGAATGTTCTCTGTGCACTTTAATTGCTCATTTCACTAATTAAAATTGAATTACTTGCATTTTAGATTTACAGCAGTGGTAGGAGAATCATGGACAAGAAAAGTAATGATGATTGCGAGCGTTGGAAAAAGCATCATCCTCTGTACAAGCTTTTATCTGTGCAAATTTGAAAATATACAATCGGTATGAATAAACATATATATATATATATCACACACATATACATATATGTGTGTGAGGTACACAAAAAGAAAACAGCTATTCTAAATGTGCATAGAGATGTGGAAAAGACAGACAAATAGCAAATGAGAGAGGAGAAAAAATGTGCTGCATAGTAGAAACAGAGGGAGGTTTATTTCCCTTGTGTTGTTACAGCTGTGGTCAAGCAGAAAGCGAGTCATCACCACATATTAACATCTTGCTGCACTGGGCCTCTATATGCTAGAGGTTCTGATGAGCATGACAGCTCATGAGGAAAGAAACACACTGTTTACAGTTTGTTTATGCAGTGCACATTCCACTGTCCCTGCAGTGGAAGGCTTTGGCTTTGTAAATTCAGTGTGCAGAGGATACATGTTAATTACTCACTGTGATGACAGAAAGCAAGACAGAAAGCAAGCAATAATAACAGTAATAAGGGAAAGACAGAAGGAAGGAAAGTTTTAAGTCGGTATGAACGCCACCACCCCCACGACCTGTAAACCTGATGAAAAGCTGTCCTGTCATTTACACTCAAATCAGTCTCAGCTCACACTGCAAGGACTGTTGCCAAATGCTGCTTTGGACTTGGATAAAGGTTTTGTGGCGCAATCAAGAGATGTGAATGTGAGATTTGGTTGGATGTTTGTCTCAGGTCAACTCTTTGGACATGTAGTACCTTTCCACTTTTGGAAAGCAACTGGAGATTTGGCACATGCTGCTATTTTTCTCAGATTTTTTTCCTTAGCATGCACAATGCTGACTCTTGTGTATTTTGTTTCTCCAAAAGGCCTGCTGCT
This sequence comes from Pundamilia nyererei, assembly GCF_000239375.1. NCBI lineage: Eukaryota > Metazoa > Chordata > Actinopteri > Cichliformes > Cichlidae > Pundamilia > Pundamilia nyererei. The sequence goes on along the minus strand of NW_005187829.1, from coordinate 136,246 downwards.
TCACGCATCATTATACTTACAAGACTCAGTTGATCTTGTTTAAGAAACAGTTGTGCGTGATAAAGATTTCCAGATGAAATAGTAATCTTTTTTTTTCTTAAAGTGGAACTGCTAGACAGATTTCCACTGTATTTTCATTCTTGACTCTACATGAGTCCTTTTTTGAAGCTCAACATATTAGTATACTGAGCCTTGATGAAACCCCTCGGTTTATTCACTACCTAATAAAGACTATTTTAGTACTGTTTCTTTAAGGCCCCTTCTCTTAACTTTCATTCTGATTGGCCCTTGGCTTTGCAAACGTAACAATGGTTATGCTGGTGGCAACAATGGTTCAAATTCATTCATATATGTTTAAGTCCGCAGCATAGTGGCATGGTGGTTGGCGCTGTTGCCTCAAAGCAGGAAAGACCTGAGTTCAGTTCCACCATCAGGCTGGGGACTTTCTGTGTGGAGTTTGCATGTTCTCCCTGTGTTTGCGTGGGCTCGCTTTGGGTACTCTGACTTTCTCCCACAGTCCAAAGACATGAAGTTAATTAGGTTAGTTAATTGGAAACTCTAAATTGCCCATAGGTGTGATTGGTTGTCTTTGTCTGTGTATTAGTCCTGTGACAGACTGATGACCTGTCCAGTGTGTGCCCTTCCTCTCACCCTAAGACAGCTGGGATAGGCTCAGGCCCCTCTGCAACCCTCAAAGAGGATAAGTGGAAGCGAATGAATGACAGTAAGTAAAGGAAAAGCTTAAGGGATTCATTTTAACTATAGAAGATCATATAGAAAGATAGATAGGGTGAAACCTGTTTTTTCACAATTAATGAATATACAGTCTTCACAGAGATAGCTTAGCACACTGCCTGTTTCTGTAGTGACCAAACCAAACTGATTTACTGCCCACCTTTTTCTCCTGTTTGTGGGATAAATATTCCTCCTTCCTCTTTCCAGTAATCTGTAAACAGTGAGTGAAAACAGTTCTCACAGCTTTAAACCAGAGCCCAGTACGCTGAAGAGTTTATGACACCTCTTTTCTGTTTACCAAGCTATCCTCCTGTTTGCTGAAACCACTTAATCCAGGTTTCATTTGATGCCAGACCACACACAGGTGGGATTCATTTTATGATTCACTTCTTAGGATTTGCAGGTGTTTGCTCTGTGCACAATTTGGCATGCAGGTAAACAGGAGGAAGCTGGCTGGTTCATCAACATGTGGGACTGTCAAAGTTGGAAAGAGGAACTACTAAAAAGTGCTTTGTGTTTGAAATGAGCCTACAATAATACATTGTCCAACAATCACACAACCCCTTATGAACAACTACTTGGCAACATTGGGAAAAAAAATCCCAATTTTTTTAGGAACAAGCCTCTCCACTTGGCAGGGAGCACTGACAGAGCCGTACAAAACGACCTCCAGTGATGGTGGCGTGAAGGCCCGTCCTCCTTTAGTGGGAAGTGTGCTCACAGTTGACTGATATTTGCCAGAGAACACCTGACAACTGGCAGCACCAAAACTGGTGCCCTGTTCTCTTCACAGTTGAAAGGAGGCTCTCACAAAGCACATGTGACAGACATGAAACAGTCTGGAGGGGCAAACGTTATGCTTCCTGCAGCATCGTGCAGCATGACCCCTTTGGCACTGGGTCACTGATGGTCTGCGGAGGAGTATATTTGGAGGGTCACACAGACCTCCACGTGTTAGCCTAGGGAAGATAAAAAATAAAATTGAAAAAAAATTGACCCACTCTCAGATTTTATGGCCTTGTAGACAAAGGCATTGATTCTAGTGACTTGCCTTTACGTTCCCCACATCTGAATCCAACTGAAACCCTCTGGGCCATAAACATTACTCAGCCTCATTGTGACACAAGTTGGATCAGACTTTTAACTCGATTTTTAACTTCACTGGATTTTAACAAAGTCATTAACCATCAAAGGGATGGTGATTTTGTGATTCATGGATCATCTCAGCAAATTTCACAATGTATAATTTAACTGGAAAACCAGAAGGGATCAGAATGTGTCCTATGCCCTAAAACTATAAATACATTTCTTTAATATATGGCTTTTATTTCATTTTTTGTTCATGTGCATGTGTGTGAGTGTGTGCCTTCATGCCTTCCCACTCCAAAATGTGTGTAGACCTTAAAAAAGACCAAGCATTTCTCATAAGTTTCAACTAATTTAGAGGTTGGTTTCAGTATTTCCTGGAATATATATAAAAAGACATGACCTCGCTCTGCCTGTGAACTCCTGGTGAACTGAGATATCCTCTGGGACTGGCTATGAGCATACTGGACCACGTGGTGAATGACATGTAATGACAACATTTCATTATTCATTATAATGGAGTGCAGATTAAACATTGAATATACGTTTTTTCCCCCTCAGTTAGTTAAATTTCCTGAAAATTAGAGGGAACAGAGACATTTGTTGTAATAAACACACTTATGTGCATGTATGTGAAAGACCTTCTGTCGGCCCATTGGTTTTACTCTTAGAAACTAACTCCTGCCAGATGTGACCGTTGGCCTTCAGCACTGTTCATTTCGCTCTTTCTTTCGTTCTACCCATCTTTCTTCCCTTCTTTGACAAACCCTCTTTGACTTTCACTCTCTCATCACTTTTCCCCCCATATTAACCTTTCTTGCCAAGTTCAATCATCCTCAAATGTTTCATGACAGACAGAAAGTGTGACATACAATATAGGGGCCAATACATACATTTACCCCATATAATAGTCTGTATGTCATAGCTCAGTCATAGATAGTGACAGAAATGTGTGTGTAAATCAGCTGTGTGTGTTTGTTTTTGTGTGCGGTGTTGGGGTGTTTACACTTGGCATTCTCATGGTAACATACATGTTGACTCACTCTCTATCAACTGGCAGGAACAGACACGCTGCTACTCACTTACAAGCAGTGTATTTGTACAAATCTATGTGTAAATCATGTATATGCACACTTGCCATAGGAACTAACTTGCCAGTTAGTTAAAAATAAGCATTAAATTTATATATTTTGGTTTTTTTCAACAATTTCAGAGCAAAATAAAAAGAGGATTCCTCTAGTGTTAGGCATTGCTGGAATGCCAAAACACTATTGAAGCAACAGGCTGCACCCATGTGTGCATCAAGGCTTCATTTAGTATATAAACTGTAAAAATTACCACTCAATTAATGTTCAGTTTCTGTGACTGAGTTGCCAGATTCTCAACTTTGTGGCCAGGAAGTACCCACCACTTTTGGCCTCGAGATGCACAACCAAATGGGGAACTTCACGGAATGACTCCAATTCAGGCCAGCCAAGACTTACTTTAGTGCCTCTAACGATGAGTAGTTGAATATCAAATGACAAACTCAAATATTTATTAGGAAAAAAAGTCTTTCATTTTGTTCATTTATGTTCTTTAAATCTTTAAAGCCTCTAATATATATAATAATATTTTTTTCTAAAGTAAATAACACACTTTAAAATGTACATTGTGCTTGTTGCTTCTGGAAAATCCAGATGAGAAGCTGGTTTTGGATAACTGATCAGACAGGATGCAGGCATGCAGATCAGTTTCCTGCTGCTTTGAGAAGCGGACTGCACGGCTTAAAATTCTTATGTTTTCATTTTCTTGCCAAGTTGTCTAACTTCACCACTTTTTTGACTTCACCTGGAGGAACATGTGTTTCCAGAATGTTCTCGGGCAAATATTAGTAAATGAGGGCCTTTATATGTCTGTTTACACATTTGTTCTGTTTGTGTGTAAGGTTTATCAGAACACAGAATCTAAACACATCCATGTCATGAGAACTGCGTGGAGCTGCTGATGCAAAATGTTCAGTATTTGGTGAAGTGATGGTTTGTTTTGATTTTATTTGAAATGGGATTTTCAATGGATTACATTATTCTTTCAGGGCAAATTACAAAATAAAAGTGTTTCTAAACAATAGGAAATGCTCATTCAAATATGACAAAAGCCAGTCAAAGAAGGAAACCTCAGTTTATATACATCCAATATTCACTTTGTATATACAAAGTTTTGCAGCTGTCTGTGAGATTAAGAAGTTTCTGCATGAGTCAGGTTTTCTTTTGAAATACTAATCAGCTTCCAGCTGCTCCATCCTTTGTGGAAGTTTTGCAGACTAACATTTTGCATATGATCCATCTTTCTTTGTTATGTGTGTGTGTGTGTGTGTGTGTGTGTGTGTGTGTGTGTGTGTGTGTGTGCATAATGGTTGACTGTGAATTTATTCTCTGAGAAACACCTTATGTTACTGTATGTAGGGAAAAAAAGCTTTCCAACGATTATTAAACCAAATGCTCCTCTACCTTCAATTATGTGCCTTTAACTGAACATATTGAGAGTAAAAGCAAAGTTATGTCCATTCACTTTGATCATAATTTGCGGGTGAAAATAAGAAAACTTGTTAACATACTGTACAGTGGGGTAAAAAAGTATTTAGTCAGCTACAAGTTGTGTAAGTTCTCCCACTTAAAAAGATGAGAGAGATGTGTTTGGAGTGTTGGAGTGTGACTGTTTGAGTTTGTGAACATGTATCTTTTATAATAATAACAAGTTCAAACAGGTGCCATTAACACAGGTAACGAGTGGAAGAGAGAGGAGCCACACAGGTTTGTGTGAGCCAGAAATAGAGCTTTTCCATAATTTAGAAATAAATTCTTTAAAATCAGACAGTGTGATTTTCTGGATTTTTTTTCTCATTTTGTATCTTATAGTTGAGGTATAACTATGAGAAACACTACAGTCCTCTCTCATCTTTTTAAGTAGGAGAACTTGCACACTTGGTGGCTGACTAAATACTTTTTTGCCCCACTGTAGAAACAAAACCTTGCTGTTACAGCAGCCATGAAATAGACAAACTGCTTAGCTTTGATTAGCTTCCTTCTCGCTATGTTAGCTCTGTTGCTAGCTACTGCTACTATCAAGTGGCAAAGCAAACACCGAAAAATGTAGGAGTGAAGAAAATGAATTGGCTGGTGTACTGGTTGATTGTCATCAATGTCCAATCCAAACATTGGATCAGTCCATCCTGATTTGCAATAACAATAGCACCAAATCACAACAACAGATGTTTTTAAGGACTGGGCAAATAGTCCTGTAAAACAGGAATAGGGTTTCGGGGGAGTCACATCAAAGTCTAGCTCATGCATGTACAGTTGAAGCAGTGACTCTGTGTAACCTTATTTGACAGAAATTCCTGCATTGTGGTGTTATTTCTGACCTTGTTTGATGAACAAAAAATTTTATTATACACTTATTATACAAAGCCCAAGGTTTGTTTGGGGAAAGATATGTCATATAGGTTATTGTGTAGCTGTGGTTTCTGTGCTGTAGAGTTCCCGAGAATGTAATTGTATAACTAAACAGATGAAGAAATGCACTGGCTATTTTCCTGGGAAAGTCTGTATCTCCTCTAAAAATACACACCATCTGCTTCAAGAATTAAGACAAAATCAGCCGAGCTAGCATGCCATCACACCAATACCAACAGATCAGCAAGTTTTTTGGTACCATAGTTATGTAATAGGCCAAAGTCCCCAGTGTCAGTCAGTGGTCTCCTTTGCAAAGAGCTGAAAGACCTCTAATGACTTTAATTCATTTAATTTCCATTTGGATCTTGTTGAGGTTTTGTTTGCTGGAATCAAACGTGAGAACGCCCTTTCTTTCTCTTCAACTTCTATTATTTGACTCTCTTCTGTGCTTTTCCTCCTCCCTGCCTTTAGAGGGTTTCCTCTTAATTTTAAATAGTTTGCTTGGCTATTGTTTTTCTCATGGTGCTTGGGAAGTAGAAAATGTAATGAAGTGTAACATTTTTAATTACCAAGGAGCTCAAAATTATAAATTTGTATGTCTGGCATGATCACTGCCCTACTTCTTAATTTACACTGAAAGTCAAGTTCATAAGCTTGAAAAAATAAGCACAGTATGTTTGTGTTATTCGAGTTGTCATTTTGTTTCTTTTTTTTTTTTTTCCTTGTGGCTTTTGTGCATGAGTCGTGGATCGACCTCTGCCTGGGGCTTTCATTGCCCTCATTTGAAAACCTCCAACTGTTGAAAGCTCTGAATTGCAGAAACCAGTTGTTGCCCTACGGGACAGGGTTTGAACTTAACACAGACCCCCAAGTCTTGGCCTTCTTCCCATTTGGATAACCTTGTGTTCCCTACCACCTCTGTGTAGTGATGCATTTTAAACTGAAATGTGCACTGGAACCAGTGTAATTCAGTTCAGTTGATTTTATTTATATAGCAAAAACAGAAAAATCCAAAACAATCAGATGTCCCCCCCTATGAGCAAGCACTTTGGCAACAGTGGGAAGGAAAAACTCATTTAACAGGAAGAGCTCCTTGTATGTGACAAGAAGGATTTTAAAACAATGAAGAGAAGCCAGTAGAAACATGCTCTCTTTTAACTCTCCTTTAAGTATTTTTCCTGAAGCGTTTTGGATTAGCTGTAGGCTATCCATCTTACTACGCTTATCCAAGGTAACCACTTAGAACCTTAGCAAGATTCAGGAACTTCTTTCCAAGTATGCAGCTCTCACCCCAACTGCAAAAGGGTGAGGATTTTATTCATAGTCATTATAGGCAGTTACTGTAATCTGATTGCTTTTTTCAAGTAACGAGTAAAGTAAGGGATTACTA
>NW_005187829.1:124015-129428 GCF_000239375.1 Pundamilia nyererei | reverse complement strand
AGTAATCAGTAAAGTAATGGGATTACTTTTTGGGGGAAGTAATCAGTAATTAGTTACTGATTACTTTTTTCAAGTAACTTGACCAACACTGATTATAGGTACTGTATGGGTGGAAGGTTGATCTGATATCCTCGTGTTGGTGTTGTTCCCAGATCATCATACTAAATGTTGTTCCAGGATCAACATTGCAAGTGACCAATCAGAATGTTGTGACGTCATACTTTTGCGACTTCGGGAAAAACCGGCGTAAAACAAAAACCTGTACTAAAGCTGCGTGAAACCGCCTCTGTCCGCCGATCAACGGACCCTGACCCTAACCCTAACCGTAACCTCTTAATAAACAGTAAGCAGAATTGATATTGTCCTTGCAACATTGGAATTTCATAAATGCACGAATGGCTTGGCGCGCAAAAGAATAACGTCACAACAATGCGATTGGTCACTTGCAATGTTGAACCTGGAACAACATTTTCATGATGGTCTGGGAACAACACCAACACGAGGATATCAGATCATCCATGGGTGGAAGTGGAAATTCTTGGCCTAACATTCTCTGCCATTTATGGTTTTAGCAAGTTTTTGTCCAGCCTTTTGGAACTCTCTGATCGTGTATAATACATGGGCAGAAGGTTTGAGGTCACCCCAGTCACACAACCTAGAGACCAGTCAGCGACCCCCTGGCAACCACAAGTCACTAGGAAAAAAATGTATTTCCCAACTGGTTTGCGAGTGGTTGCTTGAGGTTGATGGCTGTTGCTAGGTGAAACTGGCTGCAAAGAAGATACTGCTCAGAGAGTAATTGGCAAGTGTTTGCAGTTATTCATTGTATTGTGACCAAAGCAATTACAGAGAGGTTTTGTTACAACACCGTATACTTCTTTGAAGCCAATTTCCCAGCAACTGCCATCAGGTTGAGGAATAGACCTGAATCCGTCTGGTCAGTGGTTGCCATGGGGTTGCCAGTGAGTATAAGTAAGGCTTTAAGGGTATCTTCAAACTGCTGTAAGTAGATAAAATTGCTTGTGAATTTTATTTAATGATTGCCACTGGGGATTTTAAGAGCTATAAAACAAAATGCTTCTTAAAAAATTGGCATCCTTAGCTCTAAGATGTAAAATGAATGAATCTCTTCCAAGGTCTTCATCATTAATAACTTGCATTTATTCTATATTTGTAAAACATTCCTGATGTTCAGATGTTCCTGTTGATATTGCTGCTCACTTCCATGCCACAATAAAGGTAATCTATAACTTACTCATCTTTGTGATGACCAGATAGCTTATCTTCTACTTTAAGACCAGCTTTGTTTCTCCCACCACTTTCTCCGTAAACATCAGCAATTAAATTTAAGACATCTAGCAGTACTACAGTGATTTAGCAGTTTGAGACCAGTGGTCTATTTGGGGCTCTGTGCCAACAGCTGAAAGACAACACTGGTGAGAAAGCAGCTCTGGCACAGCCACTGTATCAGCAGAGGAGACCACCGGGCTCAGCCAGACCGCCCACTCTCATACGAACAGGTATTTTTAGCAGCTTAGGGAGAAGTACAGCCGGGATCTTACCTCAGCATGCTTGATTGCTCAGTGTTGTTCCCTGGCTTGATCGGTCCCCGATCTCTTTATGCACACACTGAATCCAAGCACTAACCTTGAACCTGTGTAACTTGCCTATCTTGATTTATTAATCAAAAACACATTTGTAAGATTCCAGCAACATTAAACTGAAGCGTCTTGCTGGTGGTAAAATTCATGATCGATATTTGTATTGGCTACTAGTATATCAGAGATTCATTGGAGACATAAATTTTGAATTCTTCCGAAACCACATTTTTCTTCTTCTGACACAACAGATTACGCTTAATTAGATAAAGGAAAGGCCATATGTTACTAGGGATACATGTCCTGTTTTTGCTAGGTGCAAATACAGTTCAAATATACCACAAAAATCTCCCTGAATGTTTTTATAGCTTTACATCTACTGTAAAGTCCCAAGACTGGTATCAATCTTCTCGTCAAAAGGTGGTTTCTATTTAATGAAATGCCAAACACTCTGTGATGCCACATTGCCAGTATTTAGTTTTCAGTTGTACTTGTACCAACAGATGTCTGGGGAAAGTAGATCCCAAGTAGATCCATGAGACATAATGTTATTCATATGCATCACCACACACATATAAACTCTGCAACTCATTTTTCTCCCAATCTTTTCCAATGAAAACAAGGCCAGGCTTTGGCTCACTCCTTCCTGCCTGCTCCTCTCTCACTTCATCTCCACCTTTTGGGACTTTCCCTCATCCTCTTCTTTACTCCTGAATGTTGTCCAGGTTTATGATAAATCTCCTCTCTGGATTTGGGAGCCCCTTCCACCCACCCACGCAATCCTCTCCACCCAGTTTTCCCATACTTACTGCTGTTTTTCCCTCACTGATCTATGAACAATGCCAACAGATGAATTACTCAGTGTGACACAAGTTTATTTAAAAGTGATGCGAGTGTTACCAAGTTTTGGTAGTAGTATATCACACAGATTTTATTTTTTAATGGCGAGAGTTTGTGTATTTAACTCTGGCTAACATTCAGCTCACTAATGGTAACAAGTCTTTGCATGTGGCCCAGCCCAATATGTGTTTGAAAGGTTTTAATTCGCATTTTGAAAAAAGAATGAAGGCACAAATAAATAAAATGCCACTGACTGACTTCTTAAGAGATCAACAGCTTGATTCTGATTTGAACTGCACAACAGTCAGCTCACTTCTTTTCCTGCTGCTCAGCTGGCAACATGGGTTTCATGTTCCAAAAGCAATAAAGGTTTTGGAGAAATTTAGGCACTTTCCAGTGGTTTGCGTCTTGGCCCTTTAGACGATCCCACTTTTAGCTACTGGACTGAGAGAAGCACTTAACCTGTCTGGCTCTGTAAATATCCAAGTGTTTCCTCCATGGACCGTGTCATATCAATAGGAAGCCGAAGGTCACCCTGAGGTCTCCTGCAAGACAAATAAACTGTGTTTAGACTTTATTATTCAGAAAAATTGCTTGGTACCTCAAAGATACCTAGCATGTTACTGTATTAGTCATTTGAACTACTGTACTCCATGTTGGCATGAAATTAGGCAGTGTATGTAAACACAATGAGAAGATCTTTTTTTAAAAATATGTACATAATTTTTAGGGGACTGGGCAATAAGGAAAGAAATCTGATCAAGCTTGCACACAACAATCACCTAATGGGTCTTAACCCGAAGTGTCTTTAATTGTCATTTGTATCATCACTGCTACATCACTGATGCTGTGGCTAACGAATGAAAATACTAGATAAAGACTAATGTCCTCTTGGCCTGACCTTTTTTTTTTGAGGGATCATTACTCTTTCTTACTAGTGTCACACAGCTGAAGTCTTATCAGTCATAATGTGAATGGGGTGATGAGTTGGAGCCAGTTGAAACTTGGCTCAGAGATGAATGTGGCTTACTGTCAGTATCATGGGGATTTACAAGTGTGCAAAGTGTGCGGTTGTATTAGCCATGGGGACCTAAATCTGTTTATACAGTCAAATTGTAAGAACACTGAAAGTCCTGATTATGTAGATAACTAAAGTTTAGAGTGGATATGTGTTTTAAGGTTAGAGTAGGGTTGGGCTTAGGATAAATATCCAGGAAGTGTTAAGTGACTAAGTCGATTTCATGTCCTAGTAACTGATGGGAATGTTGCTATCTGTCTGTGTGTGGTATTAGGGTTAAAGGGAGACAACGATTAGCGACACTTGTCCTCCTCTTGCCTCCCCTCTGGCTGCCGAGGATCTCCCTATTTCTGGCTCCATCCCAGCCAGATCGTGGGAAGATACCCCTGACTGAAAAGAAAGATAAACAGATAAATAAAACAAGATAAGATAGTAGAGTAAACCAATTCAAACACAGCAAAATGCAGCAAACCATCCAATCACAACCAACTCCACATTTAGATCCAGATAAAGAAGGGTCAGATGGAGGGGCCTTATAGTAGGAATACGAGGAAAAAGTCAATAGTGAGATTTATATCAACTGTCAAAGACTTTTTTGAAGGCCTTGCTTGTTTTCTTTTAAATGAATAGCAGTATGGATTCTTTAACAAGCATCCCGCTTCCCTTGCCCACACACACACGCACTATTGGGAATAATGCATTCAGCTGAGAGTCAAGAGGAAATGCAGGAAGAAGTTTCTCTAGTACTTGGTTTCCCAGCTTCCTCCAGGATGGTCATCAAAAGATCATCATCCAGCTCAGCGTGCAGCACTGTTCTCTGTAGTATTTTGGAGGTCAAGTACTGACTCCACAGAGGTTTAATGACTAAGTTCATTCCAAATGAGGCTTCTCTGGCGTCCATGACAGCAACACATCATCCTGCTGCAATGTCCTCAAGTAAGATGCTCGGCATCGCATTGCATCAGCCCAGAGGTTAAAGCTCCAGTGTGAGAAATGTGAGAGAGAAAGATTAATTTCTCTTTGTGAAGGACTTGTCAAAAAGTAAGTCACGATTCTTTGCTTCAAGGCTTTTTCAGCAGGAAACTTTAGTGGGGGTGTACTTAAAAGTGAGAGAAAGAGAGATATGGAAATAATGAGGACAGAAATGAGGGGGCGGGGGGATGCGAGGAAGTGTGGAGTGCTGTTTCCAATTAAAAGGCCCTGAGAAGGAAATGAATGAGTGACGTCCACGTTGCGCATATAGATTTCTATCTGTATACAGTGCAGTTTCCAAGTAGCTGAACGGAATCCAAAACACGCTTCACTTTTCACTGGCAGAAAAATGCTGTTGGCCCTCTCCTGAATAATAAAATACCAGGTGTTTATTCATTTTGGATTGAAAATGTTTTAACTATTTAAAGCCATTGGTAAGAAAGTGGAAGGATATGCTACAGCTGTAAATTATTTTTCCAATAATGGAAGTATCTCTGACTGCCAGTGGGAAAAAATCGATAAAACTGTCCTGCAATTATTCAAAAAAAGCACTTCTTCTAATATTAGCTCTTGCTTTAACGTCAGATTGCACTGCAAGCACACTTATTGGCTTGGAACAGTTTGCAAAATGCTGATGTAAATGGTTTTTTCAGAGGTTTTTTTATCCAGTTAAAAAATGAGTTGTTCTTCACTACTGTCAGCAAGTATTTATTCGTGTTGAAATTATTTGAAGTGAAGACTTTATAAGAGTGGGAAACCCATGGCCTAATCAAAATGCAAGACTAATCCAAACCATGATCTTTCTCTAACTTTGATCAAGTAATTTTTGTGTCAAAACCTACCCTACCAGCCCGTTGAAAAGCCTCTCACACAAACTTTATGTTTGCTGATGTATTCTCAATGATGTCACAGTTACATTATAGTTTGTCTAGCCTTTAAATATGAAACTAGCGCTGAATATGAAATTGAAGAAAATCATAAAAAT
>NW_005187829.1:120457-121801 GCF_000239375.1 Pundamilia nyererei | reverse complement strand
GCCTTTTGAACCCAAGACATTCTTGTTGTGAGGCAACAGTGCTAACTACCATGGCACCGCGCTGAATAATAAAGGAGCAATAAGCAAGGGTTCACTGTAGCAGCTTGTAAATTTTCCCACTTTATTTAAGAATTTCACATTTTTTACACTGATGGCTTTTCAGACAAGGCTCGCCTCACAAAAGAACAACATTTCCCATTACCACCCACAGTGTTTGATTGACAAGCATTTGACTAATTAGAGAGATTGGCAAGAAAAATTGGGCATTAAATGGCAAAACTAGCCTATTGTGTATTACCACTTTAAAAGCTAATTTGAATTTGAAAGGCCACATCCTGTAGAACCTCTTAGTTTAGTTGTACTTTGTCACTGTTAACCAATTATCTGAGGCTCCGAATCACACAGAGAGAGGTGTTTGACTAAAAGCTGCAGAAAAGCCAAAAACGCAACACTAACTAGAAGCAAATGGTACTTGTTATGAGTATGTGTGAGAGCGTGTGTGGAGTTTCTTATGTGAACAAGCAGTGGGGAAAGTGTGGGCGTTGGAGCTCGAGGGGAGCAGGAAGGCTTTCCAGGGGAGTGCAGCAAAGTTTAGAAAACGAGGGCAAAAGTGTGAGAGAGAGATGGAGAGGGGGCATTAAAGCAGGAGGAAATAAACAAAAAAGGAGGGGGAAAACTGGCTCTGTAGATCCAAGTGTAAATATTGAGCCAGTGCACGAACGTGTGCGGGGGCACCAGGGTGAATTCGACAATGATAAGAATTTAAGGGAAGGAAGGACAAGGAAAGTTAGCAGTGTTTCTTTTATAAACAGGCCTTGTCCTTAGTTTTTCTGCCCACTCCCCTCTCTCGCTCTAGCTCACACACACACACACACACACACTGGTTTTCATATCTTAGTGAGGACAAAAACTGACATAATGCATTGCCTAGCTTATTACCTTAATCCTAGCCATCAGAAAAGAATGCCTAGCTCCAACCCTTACCCTGAACCTAACCATAACCTAACTGTAACCCTAATCTTTAAACCACATTTTGAGCCTAAAAAATGACTTCATTTTTGTGACGACGTCATTTGGTCCCCACAGGTATAGTGGCATGCCAACTTTTGATCCTCACAAAGATGTATAAACAAGTACACACAGACACAGGAAGGCTAAAGAAGATAACAGTTTTGAAAGTTACCACAAACTGGCTTTCTGTTCTTTAGGTCCCTCTTTCTCTCCACTTAACACATGCCACACGCCTCCTCCAAGCAGGCCACACACAACCACATGCTGGGCCCACATGTGCTGCAAGAATCCAGGATTCAAACCATCCACCTACACACAAACATAACAGCACAC
>NW_005187829.1:119279-120154 GCF_000239375.1 Pundamilia nyererei | reverse complement strand
CACACACACACACACACACACACACACACACCACCCCACATAGTGAATGCTTATGTATGCACACTCTTCAAGGCTCTGGACTGAGGATGCGGGGATTTCCAGCCTGATGCTGCACAGCTGTGGGACAGCACCCAACTCACCGCCAACCTGACGCAGAGTGATGATCTCACCAAAGGGGAGTAACTGAAAAAACAAACTGCACACATTCAGATAAAGGACTTTTCCTCTATGCTATGAGGACCAAACACAAGATACATATGAAGGTTTTTCTTTCTGAAGTGCTGTGATGAAGAACAGAGAGTTTTTTAAATGTCTTAAATGTTTAAATGCCGTGACACTTAGAAGTTTTCATCTTTGCACATCTTAAGTTCCTAAATTCCTAAATTTTGTGGCATAAATGTCATGGTCTGTGTGGAGGGAGGCATGAAAGGACCCGAAAGACTCAAACGCAAAGGCCAAGCTGAAACTCAAAATGGTAGCTTTATTGCTGAATACTGGAGAAAATAAACTAAATTTGGCGATACAAAATAAACTTGGCAGGCTTGGCAAACAAAACACACAGACATATATGAGGGATGACACGACACTGAACACAGCAAGACTGAGGACTTAAATACACACGAGGTGATCAGGAGAAGTGGCAACACATGGGGGAAGTGTAAAACTAAAGTGTAAAACTAAACACAATGAAAACAGGAACACTGGACATCTTTCAAAATAAAACAGGAAACACAATGAATTGCAGACATGACAACATGAACTTAAAAGACATGCAGACATGAAACACATAAGGACAAGGGAGTCTTAACACAGGAAACACAAGGGGAAAGTAATAAACAAATGAACTTAGAAAACCCAATGAGCTAAAACATAAA